>NW_008709027.1:2212678-2264145 GCF_000327385.1 Lottia gigantea
GACAGTATTTGGTATACCTGTCAATCTGCAGCTATATAGTCATACTGTGATCGAATTACCGTGTGACCTTATTACTGTGACCAAATTACCATGTGACCGTATTACTGTGACCAAATTACCGTGTGACTTTTTTTTACTGTGACCAAATTCCCGTGTGACCTTTTTACTGTGACCAAATTACCGTGTGACCTTATTACTGTGACCAAATTACCGTGTGACCTTTTTACTGTGACCAAATTTCCGGTGATCGATTTACCTGTGACCTAATTACCTACATTCAATGGACCCAATCCAATAAAAGATGAAGAGAGGTCATTTTTTTCTCAATATGTCTGAAAGCTTGTCATTCTTAATTTTTCGAAGTAATCTTTTGCAATAACCCATCTCCCTTAATTTGTCCAAAACTATTTTACAGGAGGATTCAAAATCGACCTGTTGGGTGCAAATTCTATGAAACTTAGAATTCGAGATTTATTTATTTCTGAAAATGTGTGCTTCGAGTGGAACGAGCTTTTGTATAAAAGTTGGTGTGTATCTTGTTTCCTTAAAAATACTTTAGTGTAAAAGAAAGAAAGTTGTTACCTTTGAACACCATAGTGTTATCGCTAATATTTGCTGTCAATTAGACAGAAGGGTCGTGGTTTTTTATAATTTCGAAATATTCCCAAACATGATCTAAATGACCAAATGATATGAGTTATTGCTCTTGATCCTTCAATTCGTTTTTGTTCAATTTTTAGCTCGTGAGCACTCAAGCCTGGTTACATTTTTAATTATCTCCTATGGATGGACCCTATAAAAAATTTTAAAATATTTTTCTCCCTTGTTCTTGAAAACTCGTTCAATTCCGCTTGGCGTGAAGTAATCTCTGGCTCTACTTCCATCCTGTTGAAATCAGCCTTCTCATTCTCACTTGCTACAACATCGTATGGCTTCAAGCTGTTAAAATGGACAACTTTACTTTGCCTGAACAGTAGGCCTACATACATACATCTTCGTCTGACTACTCTATGAACAATCATTTATTTTAGTGTTCAAGGTAAAAAATATACTTCAAGGGAGGTAACTGTATCGAAAAGGCAATACTAACAATGAAACTCATTGCAAAAGCGAATTGTAGAAGAACCGTAGACAGTTCATTAGTCCGAAACATCTGCCTCTCTTCCAGCCTCTGGTGGATATTTTGACAGTTGTTTTCGCACCTCCAAAGAGATGCGTTTTCTCTAACATAATATTGAATTACCTTTAAGATGATTGTAAATTAGTTTAGGGCATCACCGTAACTTTCGTTTTGTTAGTATCACGTGACCTTTGAACTCTTGGCTGCGCTCACATTAAATGATCGATGCTAAATCAGTTTCGCCAAAAAACTTTGATGGAACCGGAGACATGACATAAATGGTGTAGGGAGAAAATGATGGTATGGCTGAACTACAAAAATATTTATCTTTCCAAATATACCTGAGTTTTGCAAGGTATCGAAATAGGTTTAAAACCCCTGCACCTGCGAAGATGCGGAATGTCCCTATTTAATAGCGCTTATTATTTCTTTCTCTACACCAGCTGACAACTACCTAGGGCTGGAATAGAGACAGATGTTTCGGTCTAACAGTTCATATGACCTGAACTCTTTTCACCAAATAAGTCGACCAATCTTTACTAACATCGTGTCCAGGGTATCAAGAAAATCACCTAATTAAATTGTTTGGCTTTCATGCCAGATACATGTATTGTGTAATTGTAGGCCTATGAAGTATGAAAAGAATTGTTATCTTCCCGTGGAAATAGACAGGACACACTCCGGTTTGCCATCTTTTTCCATGTTAAATCTCAAAATTCAACCTTCTATAACTTTTTCCAGAAATCTCGTTGAAAACTTTCCAATATGTCATATGAAAGCCTGGCCAATGCTTAGTTACTGGACAAAAATTCAATATATCATTGATCATGAAAATCTTGAACTAGCCAAACTGAAAGTAGATCACTACATTTTTATCAACATCCGCTTGACTGTCAATGTACACAAAACGACTATTTTTAGAATTATCCTTCCGCATGAAAATGTCTCATCATCTCACAGTATCTTGGTCACAGTAGTATGGCCACACGGTAATTTGGTTACAGTAAAATATCATTCACTTCGGCCGCTTGTAGCTGATACAGCTAGATTCAATAAAATAATGTTGGAAGACGGTCAGTGTCGCAAGTTCAGTGGGTTTGTGACCTTGACCCTCCATGACCTTAAAGGTCATATCGTGTTTGTCTCTTCGTCCCCATGGGGGTTCTTTTACAAAATTCTATGTAACGTGGCGTTCACGTTGTGGCGTTCCAATAGAGGACTAATTGCTCTGTTCAACGATTCCACCCAATCGCTTCTTCGACTTCCTGAGAATTATTGCCGGACTTGGGAACATAACGTCAAAACGCTCGATATGACCGATTTCGCGTGCCGATAAATCGAAAACCAAAGTGAAATTGAAAAAATAAAACCGCTTCGATACGTTTTAGCCATTGGTTCGTAGTACACGAAACACCAATAAATGCGGGCCCGTGACCATAGATAACCATGAAATTCATATCGTCGTGTTTGTCTCATCGTCCCCTATCCAGTAACATATGGCACATTACACAGACTAAATTATCGTGTGACCGTATGACTGCGACCAAATTACGGTGTGGCCGTATTACTGTGACCAAATTACCGTGTGACATTTTTACTGTGACCAAATTTCCGGTGACCAAATTTCCTTTGACATAATTACCTACATTTCCACATGCAGTTTATTGCAAGATAATTCATACATAACACTGTATGGACCATCCTGATCAACAGAGAAATTCTACCTATCGGAGATAGATCTGCGACTATACGGAGCTAGGCAAGATGCGAAGTTTCGTATGTGTATGGACGAGAAAGTTTTCATGTCAGACACTCCAAAGGCCCCAAATTTTTGGTGAGATGAAACATTATCGGTACCACATGAAACAAAGTTTGTTTTCTTTGACATATTTTAGAGAGTGCAGAATGGCCAATACCAGTCAAATTACCCCCTGTATTATGCCTGTCAAACACGTCCAAAAGCCATGACCCACCCAGTAAAATTAACGATAGCGGGGAGTTCATAGTCACCTTTTGGTTGAAATACAGTGTTAGTATAAGGGTTCACTGAACACACGCACGTCTGGTCAATGTCCACTTATAGAAGACTCTAAACAATTTAACAGGTAAACGATAACAGACCCTCGTGCTATTTACTTTATGTAAGTTCGTCCACATTGATATTTCTATATCATTATCCTTTTAGTAGCATTTAGGGGAAGGGGAATGTCGTCGCTTCGTATTCACAGTGATTTATATTTACCCACTTTTCTGTACAGAGTGGTCGCCAGGCTTTGAAAACGTTATAAATGTCATCATCCACAAAAACAAATAATCAGGAGAATGTCAGGATTATATACTGCTTCAGAAGGAAAGATTCAACCAAAAAAAAAGAACAACAGAAAGAAAAATAATCGACGAATAACAACAACACTGTCTATATCAGTTTTTAATTGTTAAAAGTTAATTAAGAAAATGTCACAGTTGATGTTATTTAGTACATGTTCACTTAACGTTTACTATCTTTTTGGCATTTTAAGTGTGAAGTAGATATCATCCTCAGACATTTCATCCAACAAAGATATTGATGTAGGTTATTTCTGGTTTCAACATAAACTTTACATAAAATACCAAGATTTTAATTTTGAATATCAGGTCCTCATATTAAATATGCATAAGAGCCAAGATGGGTTGCTTAGTTATCTATTAATGTCGCGTGTATAGAGGTTGTACAAATAATATAGGTTCCTGTTAACTACCAGCAATCGCTTCTTTTGAAATACTGTTGGCACGCGAAGTCGTCATCTTGTGAGATTGACGAGATGTAAAAATAACCACCGAGTTTAAGCTGAATATAATATGGTGGTTTGGGAATAAAGAGGAACGAGGAAAGAGGAATGTGTTCTGTTTTTTAGTAGAATATAGTGTATATGTTTATCACTCGGATTGTGTTAATAATTCTATATCAACACCTGATTTCATCCATTCTTTATTACAATACCCGGATGTTTCATACTTTGACATTTTTACCAATCTAAGATGGATGCAACGAATTATCTAACGACTCTTTCTGTGTTATTCCTTACTCTGTGTCTATTTGTTGAAAAAGGTAAGTTAGGTTTAGATTAATATGAAATAATATCAATATATATTGATTTATGAACGATAAACAGGAATGATAAGGCTCTGGTGCATGCAGTTACATCAACTAATTATATTAAACCAGAAATAGATTCACTGTAACTGATTAGGTTGGAAGATAAGATTTAAATTGTAGTTCCATGTCATGTCAGATTAACCAGCTCAATATTATATTACTTGATAGCATTAAAAATACAATCCGTCTTACTTACTTTTAGCTAAAAGATCCATTGCATAAAGTGGATCCCTCGATTGACCCTGTTGAAATACAGGTCGTGGCAAGCTGAGATTAAGGAGATTGTTTCAGATTTCAGACCCGATATTAATGAAAAATAAAACAACATGGACTTAAATTCTCAAGGACATGGTGGAATGGATGCCGAAGGTTCCATTATTGATTAACCAGAGAATTATAGAATAAAAGTGACTGAGTTCACATTCTAATCAAATATTAGGTCTAGCGGTCAAATAATCTATTTTCCACCACTTTCACAAGACTATCATGATGTCTATAGACTTGTGGCAGAAGGCTGTTGGAATTGTTAGTATTGCGAAGTATCTGATTACTGATTAATTCATATTACTATCAGTTTATTTATGGGAAAATTAATCATGTTAATTAAGAAGAGGGAGTAGAATATAAGAAATTGAGACACAGTGAAAAGGAGCAGTTATTGATTTCTGAACAGATGTTTACTTTCATTCTTCTAGTTAGTTTGAATGACTTTTCTTTCACCACCAATTCCAAAATAATAAAGAGAGTGTCTCAGT
Organism: Lottia gigantea; assembly: GCF_000327385.1. Lineage (NCBI taxonomy): Eukaryota > Metazoa > Mollusca > Gastropoda > Lottiidae > Lottia > Lottia gigantea. Next base: position 2,217,690 of record NW_008709027.1, read on the forward strand.
TTATTAGTCTCAGTACGCGTTCCCCCTTTGGTTGACGAGCCTTGTATGTCATTTAACATCCTAAAGAATGCTTTCAAATCAGATATAAAGCCTTAATAATCAACTGTTTTATCTCAACATCTTGAAGAATTCACAATATAGTATAATTTTCGCATGTAATTAATTCTGAGAAATTGTTACAATACCTTTAAGAGTATACCTCTTTATTCCTAACGAGCCATACCTGCTATTTTTGTTGGTCTATATTTCATCTTTATCAAGGGTATGACGTGATAGTTTATTAGAATAGTTCTTAGTGAAACAAAAATTAGAATTTCCTGTAACTCCAACAAGATTATGAATGTTTTAGTTTGCAAAAATGTCGCAATTATTGTCGAAATTCATAACATATTTTTCCTTCGGGATGTTTTTATATGTAATTTATTATTCATAGCTAATGGATATTGTAACAATATTCACCGGAGTATCTGGGGAGTTCAAACAACCATCTATTTCTATATACGATAATTCATTTTTTTCATCTGATTCTTAAAATGTACAATATCATTATCAGCTAATAGAAACATAGCGAACACGCACGCATAGAATTTATGGTTTAATACATACAGGACAACTTCACCCTTTTTGGTTCTTTCAGGCTGAAAGAATATAATGGAAGTAAGTTAACAGAAAGTCAAATCTGATACACGTACACAGTGACATTGCAACAGGAACATGCCACAAATTTTGCGTACTATTAGACCAATGTAAATGTACAAATTTTGTAAGAATTTTTAACCCAATAACACAAACTGTTTATATCTGGAAAATGTAACGTGTGTGGGTGTTAAAGAGATAACTATTGTTTATACCAGAATGTAGAACACATTTTAAGTTTAAAATTTAAAAGCAGAAATGGTATTTTTGAATTGTTTCGTCATGCTGCTCGAACTGATAACATCTATACAGATCGAACAGGATGTATGAAAAAAGATATTTTCACAACAGTGTGAATAGTACTTTCAAATAAATATTTGAAATCCAGTCTTAAAAACGTATTGAAGCATTCATACCTTCGCATACCATAAACTGAATGTAGGGCAATTCCTGGTATTACTAATATAATTCAAAATAATGTAATTGACGGGTGATCTTTTTATACTCAACTTCAAACCAGTTTGATTGGCATTTCTGTCACTTTCTTTAGTTCTACTTTCTCCTCAGTTGTCGCGGTAATAAATTGATTTAGATTCATATTTTTAATATTAAGTTATTTGATCAAACTGCCCGGCCCCAGTAATATTACATAATGGTTAGATTGAAATCTGAGTGATAATATTAACAAGTCTCGAGGTTTCTAGAATGATGTTAAAAGTCTCTATGATGATATATTACTATCATGAGCCGACCAGACAAACTAAGTATAAATCAAATAGCAATTTATTTCCAGATCAATGAAAGTAGATGAAAATAGTGGGAGTAATTCAAACATTTTATGCTAACGTTCGGAATTACCGAACTCTAGTCAGACCCAAAATTCGATTTTGTGAACTGTATGTTTAGGAGACTCTTATAGTCACGTACTATGAGCACTTTAACGAATTGATGGCATGGAAATGAATCTTGAGTGAGATAAAATCTCATCGAAACTGGCGCAAATATTTCGATACTCATTGAAGTAATAGATAATGTTTTTTTTTACCTGATTCAAGTTAGTCTTTTGATCTAACGCTTCAAAATATCCTCTAATTATTTTTAAACAAATAAATGATAGAGTAGATGTTTCTCTGTAGTTCCTATCTGTCTGTCTGTCATTGATGTTCCTCGATCTGTTCCTGGGCTTAGCTTTGTTTATCTTACATTGTTCACCGTTCATTGCTCTATATTTATCAGTATTGTACAGCTAGTTTTCTCGATAACAAAATGTACTATATTATTTCAGTAGTAAGAACCTGTTGATAGATGAAAAGTTATATACTCTATTCTCTTGAAATATAAAGCAATTACATGATGGAAAACACCATCTGTATAATGATATCATCGGCTATATTTGGTTATTAATGTAAACAAAAGAATGGAACATAATCTCAAAGCTCATTAATTTATTGTAAACATGTTGAAACTCACGTTTTATTACTTTCAATACTAATTTCACTAATGCGTGTTGATAAACCGAAGTGTTCTTTATGTAAACAGTAATTTACTTCATTGCACATAAACAGAGTTGCAGGCACCACTGAGGCTACAATCTCTCTAAAATAAAGATCACATGAATGTAGCTGCCACGTTGTTCTTTATTGGAACCTGAACCCCATGTTCAAAATCAATTGTCCTGGTGAAAATTTTATATCCAAAACATGTGCCGGAAGAATAAAACGTGTTCCAAAATATAATCACGAAAACAATTTTACGCCCTTAAGTATCACATTGCTACCAAATATATCTTTCTATCCTTACAGATAGAGTCCAGTGATATCTTTCTATTCTTACAGATAGAGTTCAATGATATCTTTCTATTCTTACAGATAGAGTCCAATAATATCTTTCTATTCTTACAGATAGAGTCCAGTGATATCTTTCTATTCTTACAGATAGAGACCAGTGATATCTGTCTATTCTTATAGAAAGAGTCCAATGATATCTTTCTATTCTAACATATAGAGTCCAATGATATCTTTCTATTCTTACAGATAGAGTTCAATGATATCTTTCTATTCTTACAGATAGAGTCTAATAATATCTTTCAATTCTTACAGATAGAGTCCAATGATATCTTTCTATTCTTACAGATAGAGTCCAGTGATATATTTCTATTCGTACAGATAGAGTTCAATGATATCTTTCTATTCTTACAGATAGAGTCCAGTGATATATTTCTATTCTTACAGATAGAGTGCAATGATATATTTCTATTCTTACAGATAGAGTTCAATGATATCTTTCTATTCTTACAGATAGAGTCTAATAATATCTTTCTATTCTTACAGATAGAGTGCAATGATATCTTTCTATTCTAACAGATAGAGTGCAATATATCTTTCTATTCTTACAGATAGGGTCCAATGATATCTTTCTATTCTTATAGATAGAGTCCAGTGATATCTTTCTATTCTTACAGATAGAGTTCAATAATATATTTCTATTCTTACAGATAGATTTCAATGATATCTTTCTATTCTTACAGGTAGGGTGCAATGGTATCTTTCTATTCTTACAGATAGAGTCCAGTGATATCTTTCTATTCTTACAGATAGAGTTCAATGATATCTTTCTATTCTTACAGATAGAGTTCAATGATATCTTTCTATTCTTACAAATAGAGTCCAATGATATCTTTCTATTCTTACAGATAGAGTCCAATGATATCTTTCTATTCTTACAGATAGAGTCCAATGATATCTTTCTATTCTTACAGATTGTATATTCTCTATCCCGTGCTTTATTAAGATAACTTACACCGAACGTAATATAAACCCAAATAATATTCATTAAACCATTTGTTTATAATTATGCCATTCGTTTTGAAATGCACTTTATTTTGTTTGTCTTAAAAACATAACAGGAGACGTTTTAGTACTGAAACATAATTGATAAGTTTTGACAACACCACGCCAATGTAAAAAGTAAATTCCTAAGTAAATCACCATAATTTAACTTTTAATAAACCATAGTCGAATTCCATCTAACAATTTCTTAAATCAAAATCAATACAATATTGCCAATATATTTAATGTACAGTATGACTTCTCGAATTTATGACCTGTGAGAAAATATACACAATTGCTTCTTAGATCTAAATCGGGCTTTCAACATCGAATACCATTAGATAGCATTTGCCTTGATCTTCATTCAAGAGATCGTCTGAATTGAAGCTGCGTATGAAATACAATGATATAATGTAAGTCTTTGGCTCTGATAAGTACATACATGAATAAATAATACGACATAATCACGCAACTTCAACTAACTATTTTTGTTTAATATTGATTTGTAGAGCCTACGTTATAATCAATAATCTTTACTATAGATTATATGGTTGATAAAATACAGTTGATTTAGGATGTAAATCAATATAGACTGTTGTTAGTCTATATTAGCTATATTGAAAGGTAATGTTATTTTACTAAACACCGCCATCCTGTCATAAAAAAAGGAAATACCTAATTTAAGTTCGAATTTTAGATGATTTATTATATTACTTATTACAGAACACTGCAGAACATTTAATCTATTATCAGCTTTTGTTTGGGTGTTAGAAATATTTGCATGATATATCACAAGTGTTCTTTATTACATAGTTCTCAATTCTCGTTATGTCAAATTTGTTACCTATTGACACAGAAAATAACATATCCTCCATCATAAACCTCGTATAATAATGATTTGTGTTCATTTTATCTTCATTGTTCTTTGGATATTCAAATTCAAATCACTTATATCGGTACTGGGGCAGTTGAGCCTAATATTCCGATAGTAAAGTATAAACTGGTACTGCTGATTTAATCATGATATTGAGGGTTAAGAAATTTTGATTAAACTATTGAATATATCAATCATATTCATGAACACAAAGGAATACTACAAGTGCAATCATTGATAACCCCTTCTTCAGCTATTACGAATTTCGTCTTATACCTTGACTCCAATATTCACGTTTCTTGTATCAGTCCCAGACAGAAAGTCTGTAAACAATAAGCCATAATGTTCACAATCAAATGGTTGCATTCCATGATACAAGAATGGTGGCTAACGCAGTCAAGGTATAAGACGAAGTCCGCAATACCTTGACCATTGTGAAGATGTGATAATTCCAACACTTACAGAGCTGTATAATGTGTATCTTGTAATTTCACTATTAAAACCACTGAACAATCGATAAACGATACAGAGTGCTGAACAATTCACTTATACACTTGATTTAGTTTAAGAATGAGGACTAGAAAACAGATTAGTAAGTGTAATTAATGGTGAACTTTTAACCTGGCATTGCTGCAAGCTACATTTATTGTTGAACAGATTGTATCAGTACTTCAGATCATTAGACAGTGTCCTTCCCCTTCGAGGCAGTGTGATAAATGGACATCCTTTACATGGCATCAGTTGACACTATATGTAGCAATTATTTATATGGCGAAGATTTGTGTTGTTCTGTGGGAGCCAGACATACATCATGGTTTCAAGTCTTGTTATGGCTACATAGAAAATATCTGAAATAGAAATATATGTAATCTAGGGTATCCTTTTACCAATTAGGAAACTGATAGACCTATTAGTATGTGTTATGGGATTAGGCATAAGTTGTTATACATGCAATCCCTAAATTGATTTTAAAACTAATATAAGTATGTGTTTTGTATATTACAGGATTAGGCATAAGTTGTTATACCTGCAATACCTATCACCATCGCGATGACTGCAGAAAATTACCAGAAAATGTTCAATATTTATATAAAATCAATTGTTCTCAATTACCTGGAAACTTCAATTATACTAAATGTAGAACGATGGTTCAATCATGTAAGTATAAAGACAGGATTATTGAAATAAACGAACTGGAGTTTTATAACATCATCTGGGACAAGAATCGTCATGCAGTGCGCAAGTTGTTTCAATATCATGTATATGCCTCCCTCCTAATTAGCGTTTAAAACTCCATTCATTTCATTTCATTTTTCTAACTAGCGTCACTGACAGAAAGAAACCATGCAGATAACCAACCTATAATTAATTCAAAACCTTGACCTACAGATATTTTAGAAAACAATTCAATATTGTCATTTGATACCGATACTACTCTATCTGGGATTCTATTTAACTGAATGTCACAAATTACCTCTTCATAAAACCCAACTCAAATTCATCAGACACAAAAATTTGACGCCATAAAATTTTCATCCATATCGAACATCCATATCGAACCAGATAGAAACAAGGTATTTTAATGTTAAACCTCTGTTCCAATTTCAGTTGCAGAAGAGACGAGAGTGATAAGACAATGTGCAGTGCACACTGATCAAACAGATGATTGCAGATCGAAAATTGGTACTAAAAGATATAGAGTGGAATATTGTGAATGTACTGGGGATCTTTGTAATTCGTCAGCTAAACTGGTTATCTCTCCTCTTTGTATAATGATCATGTTATTTACCATGGGACAAGTTTAGTCTGATTTGTTCTGTTATAAAATTCAAATAACATTCTTTGGTATGGGAACAGAATGTAGCTTTCTGTAGTTATTTCTATAACCGTTGATATAGCATCTAGGTCATAGCAACATGTAGGCTATAGTGGTCTTTGGGCTGATACTCATCAGACTATTTGTCATATTAAGGGCACGGATTGCAAATCTGATTGGTATTCCTTCACATTTAAAGTAAATGCATTTGTTCACGTTGGTAATAGTAATTGTTATATTATACTCTTGTAATAACACTGATAATTACTACTACAAGTCGGTAAGGGTAATGGAATCAAGAGAGATTGATAAGTAATGTTGAACCGGATGATCATTCCATTTTCTGTTACTATCTCCACTCACGTATTTGCACCAGAATATTTTGATTGAAGATCTAAAGAGAATGTCATTTGTTGGAAATCTTTAGTACAGTGATGTATTTTGCTAGATTATTAGAAAAACAGATTTAAAAGTAGTAACAAATTATTATTAATGTAAATTTATAATTTTATCTTTCATCATGTGTATATATATTTATTATTGGATTTATCACATTAGTTATTGTTAATTACCTCAAATTTTGATTTATAAATGAGGTTTTCTTCAGGTGAGAATATTCTATGCATCTCCCGAAATTATTACTGTAAATAGAATGATATTGAGAATTGCAAATTTATAGTTTAAACTTTAAATATATTATTATATAGAATATAATTATTAGAAATTTATTGTAAATATTCATTCATTATTCATCGAATTGGTCTCATAGCAAACTTGGCAAAATGTTATTGTTTAAGCTATAATATAACAAACAACTGTAGGGCTAAGCAGCTATAGGTAAGGTTTCGCTACAGCACAAATATGTTACTGTTATACATAATAAGTATTTTGACATGCCATGTAGATTATTTATGCACTATAGTCATAGGCGTATCAGCGTCGTTTTATTTCATTATGATTCTCAATTTTACTCCCATGGGATGAATAGTCAGAAATTTGAAAACTTGACTCTCAGTCCTGTAGGATTTCAACTGCAAAAAGTGCAAAATTTCGGGAGTTCTTAATATCTTGAAAAGATAGGGTGATAGGATTAACTCGCAGATTGTGTATCAGTCTTGTAGGATTGTGTCTCGGTCCAGTAGGATAATGTCTCAGTTTGTAGGATTGTGTTCAGTCCTGTAGGATTGTGTCTCAGACCTGTAGGATTGTGTCTCAGACCTGTAGGATTGTGTCTCAGACCTGTAGGATTGTGCCTCAGACCTGTAGGATTGTGTCTCAGTCCTTTAGGATTGTGTCTCAGCCCTTTAAGATTGTGTCTCAGTCCTTTAGGATTGTGTCTCGATCCAGTAAGATGTCTCAGTTTGTGGGATTGTGTCTCAGTCCTGTATGATTATGTCTAGGTCCTGTAGAGATTGGGTCTCAATTCTTATGGTTCTGAGGGAATGACTCTCGGCCCTGTTAAGACTGGTTCTCGGCCATGTATGAGGGTAAGTTGATATATAGTTTGATTATCGGTATCATTTTATAGTTAGTTCCACTACATCAGTGGTTCCCAACCTTCACAACCATGGAGCAATCACCTGGACCCTTCACACCCAATTTGTTTTATCCACATTTTCAGCATGTGTTGATGTGAGGTGCTTTCTCAATTCGAAACAAATTATTCTCCTACACCAGGTTGGGATACCGGGGTACTAAATGGTTTGACTAGAAATTTAGCCTACTTAAAATAACAAAATTTCATTTGAGACAAAAATCATAATTCATACCTCTGATATCAAGGGTAGTATGCCTAACTCTGTGTAATTCATTTCTAAATCATATATAATGTTCATGTATTATGTTTATGTTTTGATTGTTTTCAATTAGCGACCTGTGGCAATCTTTGATATAAATGTACGTTATGTTTTGTATTTAGTCATTTTATGTAATTGTGTATTTGAGATTATTGCAGTTCTAGGCTTCCACATACCACAGAACACGCCTGCAATAAATTCATACGTAAAACTGATTTTTCCTTTTGAATTCCATTCCACTTGAATGTCCATGCAGTCCTGTATTAAAAGCAAAATGAATTTATTTATCAATGACAGGCAATCTGGTACTCGCGCAAGAGAATTTATGACTCAGCAGCATGCCGTTTATTACTTGGGCATGGCAAATTGTATTGTTGTAGGCTTTTGCCTTCAGTTGATATCCTTACACCCACATTCCAATAATGTTATAGTAGGCAAATGGGCGTATCTTGCTTGGCAACCGCTTGTATGGTCTACCGATTTAAGTGGATAAAAGTACTTATTCTCAGAAGGTTTTAGGTAAGAGGGGCAAATACGATTTAATAGAATAGTCAGCTTTGAGACTTTGTCATCAATGATGATTAAATTAAAAACATTCTATAGGTTTTAGTGGTTGTTTGTCTCACAGTTTGTATAAAAAATGAAATTAACCATCGATGTATGGAAATCACGTCGAAGATAGACGATAATGAAATGGCGACATTTCAAGCAGGGGAATGGGGTCTGCAACATATAAGAAGAAATGATTTTACATCATTCATAATATTTTATTCAATGTATTGTTAGACCTAGCAGAAGGTTGCCAATCTTTGCATCAATCACGCTTTGCAACAAATCGAACGTACTTTATTCAGATAATTTTTCGGAGAATAGGTCTAGGAAACGGTAGCCCTGGTCCTATAGAGTGGTGATTGACGATGATTTATGAAGCCGATAAAATTGCAAATCTTAAACTTTTCTGGTTTTTTTTTAGTTTTTGTAGAAGAAAAACACAGATTGTCATGGGCACCGTCTTTAAATATAATAATGCACTATAATAATGGCGGCCCCCATGAATGAGCCGTTCTGTCATTCTGTTGATCCTGTGGGTACAAAATGTTTATTTTTACCGTACCATAAAACATGGATTTCGTCATACACCTGACTATTCCTTTAATACGTAAATTCCGCTTATCATAAGAGTAGGCCTACGTGTAAATGTAAGTTTGATTTAAATCTTCTTCAAAATCCATAAAATTACTTGCAGTCGTAGTTATAGATTTTCATATTTAAAAATGAGTTATCTCGCTTTGGACATAATTACACCAACTACTTTTAAATACATTGTAATCTTCAAGCTGTCAATTAAACCACATGCCTCTCCACATATTCTTCTGCAACAACTTGCTATAACCTTTCTGTGCCCCTTCTGTACCACCCCAGGCTATCACTGTGATTCCAGACATGCTTCTACGTCGAACTTCGAACCTGTATGTACAAGAATAAGAAAGACAGCAGGCATTGACGCTTTTTATTATTGGCATACATTGATAACGATATCTGACCTTAAAGATGCCTTTGATTAATCAGTATTTCTAATGAATTATAAAAATATGTTAAAATAAAGTATGTGGACGTAGAAAGGCTTGGGGACGTCATTTACTCGAATCTGCTTTAAGAAGCTAAATTTAGACTCCATGTTTGTTCACGTGACCAAATGACGTCATTCTAACCGACTGTTGAGCAACACTGGTTATTCGAAAAATAGACTGGACAATTTTTTCTATCATGGTCATGCTATGGAAATCCTCGCCGTAATTAGCCAACTAGGGACTTTTAGAATACTTCTACTTTCGATTGATATAAGTATCGGCCGTCCAATAATCGAATATATATATATAGGCCTATATATTAATGAAAATAAGGGAAACCATCTTTAATCCTACCATCATGCAGTCTTCAAAACATAACTGACCTTTATTCGCTTTAAGCAAATCGGTATAGCACACGGTCGTATTTGGTTGCTATTATGTGACAAGGCAATGAAACTTCTATAATAGAAGGTAGGTTAGAATGGAAATTAATGGGTTAATAAATTTGTTTATTTTCGTTATTGTTTTAAAAATTGTCTGAATCCTTAAACTTCCCTTCTAAAAACTGACACATTTATTTATTTAACCATGAATAGATACATTAAAACTTTAGTAAGATTGTATATTCCTTTTATAGCTCAATTCCTTTCAACTCAAATTACTTTTTAAAGTGGGACTCTGTAAAGTTAAGCTCTGTATTGATTTGTATTGAACCAGGTCAAGCTTTTTTCAATGTCTCACTCTTTCAACTGCCTAAAATAACCTTCTTTTCACGTCTTTAATTGCTTTTCAAAATTAGAATTGTATAGATTATTAATTGGTATATATCTAAGAAAGTATTGTTGGTTTCTTATTTTACATTAAATGTAATGCAAGATAATGTCGGAAATACATTAATTATTAAATAACGAAATATACTCAAATTCAACTGAATTTCTATACTGAACACTTCAGAGAGGGCAAGTTTCGCTACGGCGATCGCCCATGTGAGAAAAAATTTGTTTTCAGTATTCTACCAGTTTAGAGTACAAAAGGGCTTTTGATATTTATAGAGGACCTCGATAGCATCGATATGCACCATTCCAATTTTCAGTCAGACCGCTGTGAGTCTCACATTTTCACTAAAACTAAATTGTTTATGACGACTTTATCGCAGAGGCACTCAACTATTAATGGCAGTTTTTACGATAACAACTGTATAGCTTATTATTCATTATCAGTTAGATAATTAGAAACCCTATCTATACTTAAAAAGAAAAAAAAGTTCAAAATATTTTTTTTAGACCATGTTTCAGACTGGGTGGAAATTAGTAACACAAGATAAAGTTTGATACTGAATCTGATATTAAGAATTCCAGGCATTGGATCTCCTTAATGCAATGAGAATTTAAAACCTGATTTCATTGCAGACAACATTTATAATTCAGATAAAGTTCTAATTTATTATTTTAAATGGATATCATAAGACTGGTGTCGTTGATTCAGTTTGACTGTTCCTACTTAAAATCAATATTACATAAATCACGAAAGAAAATACTCTAGTTCACCTTTTACTTACACTTGTTGTTGTAGTTGCTAGGTGTATCCTTAATCATTCAAGTTGAAGACGTCTGGAATATGTATTATTCATAATTCACTTTTATTGTTACGCGGATTTTGTCATTTCATGTTACAATTCTATTGTAAAACTCTCTTGATATACGGTGAACGAATTCAAAATTGACATAAAATGACATGAAAAACATTTCATCACTTATCTTTCGTGGAAGTTTGTTTCCAAAATCAGACTGTGAAATATTTTCATATATTGTCAAACCCGTATTTTGCTTTAGGGGCTCGATTTGCGATTCCGATCGAAAACAGTTTATTGTTTTTTTTTTCATTCAAAATGTCTCGAATTGTGAAAATGAACTGGAAAACCAAGCTCCATTCCCTCTTAAACCACCTCGACCTTGTATATGCTGAAGCACTTAACTAGGAAGTTATGGTTGTTGAACACAATAAATTACATGCGATCTAGTCATGTTATGATACCTACGTAACACTATGTTCGATGATTATGGTTAATGCATAAGTTTATGCTTCATCAAACTGCTTTACATTTTTCTGTTATCTTTGTTGTTTTGAAATTGATTGATGATATCGTTCAGTTGAACTACCTGACTGTGGCTCCACAGTAATTAAGACCTGAGTGATCAAGATTTATAATAAACACTATTTAATTAACAGTTCCTGTGTATCATGTCAGTCTCAGTATTGTTAACATTGTCTGTACAAGAAGAAAATTGACGAATGTCTGCCTATCGGTGTGTTAAAATGACTTGAATCAAGAATGTCGGTATAGAAAATCTATTGAAACCCTATCAACAACCAGGTTTAATTGATTCTAAAGTATTGGATATCGACAGAAGCTTAATAATGCTCGCTGTCATTTACTTTAGATTTTAGAATTAATCTTTCCCTTCCATTTGAGGTTCTATTTGGTAAAATAATTTGCTCGTGGTGAATGTTGTTGATAAGATGTCATAGTCTGAGTTCTAGTTATAGGTTTTCTTCCAGAAACATTAGTAGTTTACTGGTTTCTTCTCTTTACATAAAGCTGTATTGAATTACATCAACTCACTTTTCACATTATGTAAATATCGACCTCTTCAAGCAGGTGATTTTAAACAATGAATGCACATTGGATTTGTGACAATTATAAAAACATTTAAAACCACAAAGAATGCTTCACTTAAGCTTGTGCACATTCTGAAAGGCTATTGTATAAAACCTGGCTTAAACACTCGCAGCAAAAAGCAAAAGCAATTCATGCTACTCTTATTACTTCACAAAATGGCAAATTTTGTTTTGTGTTGAACAATACTGATCTTAAATAAATTGGTAATACTCGCGGCTTCAATACCAATTACATTTTCATAATGAAAGGAACTATGTTTACGTTTGCTTCAGAAAGGAATTTCTCCTTTTAATAACTACCTACAATCGTAACATAATTTACTTCATTACTTTAAGACGTGAACACTGGTAAGACTTATTGATTGGTGAAGAAAGAATAATACGGCAGTAATTCTGAACTATCAGTGGAATCAACTAAAAACTGACCTTAGGAAATTAGTTACAGTCCGTTTATTACAGATATGTTCTTATTATATCCCTTGCTCATCAATATCTCTCAATTCATCAATAATTAATAGTCGAATAAATTAGAGTTTACAGGTCTTTACACTCCTACAGTAATGAGCGTAAAAGATAAAACAACGAGGGTTTCGCATTATTTTATATTCCACATCCCGAGGAATTTTCAGAGAGAAAGGGTCTTAAATATGATAAAATGATACTTGAGTTGAGGACATGTTTTATTGTTAATTTTTCTTGGCGTTTGTTGAGGGAGACGCGGTGGCTCAGTGAGTTAGACGCTTGTTCGCTAACCCGGAGGTCCAGGGTTCAATCCCGGCATAGGTTTAGATGAAACCTTCGGATTTGTCAACCCGGTTTCCCCCTGTCAGTGATGCAGGTAAGAGGGGCTGACAAGGAAAAAGCGTCTAGTCGTTCGAAAAAGAGTAGGCTGGCTAATGCCGCTGTCCTGGCAAAATTTCCCTCATTGCATCCTTCATTAACCCACATGGTGCAGAAAAGTAGGACGTAACACTCCATTCGTTTCATTTCATTTGGCGTTTGTTGAGAAAAAATATAGTAGGGGCACAACTACTGAGTAATAATACTCGATCAGTTCATCAACTTGTGACTAAACTTGCTATTTGTTAAAATGTCGAGTCTTTGCTATCTCATTCAGAATGCACCCAATTCTCTCCATAATTGGTGGAAATCGGTAGCGAGAGATTACCATGGGGTGAAGAAACATTATTATAAATCTATAGGCAGCTAAAGAAATCTCTAGTATACTGACAATAAACACATATGTGAAATGCACCGCTTGTGACTAGTGAAAGGGAACACCTAAACGTTCTCTCTCAGTTGTTTTAAGTGTCCAACATTCTATAGAAGAGGTTTTTACTAGGGTGCAACTCGTGCCTACACAATCTAGATCAATTTAGCCGGCGTCTAGTGAGCTTGACTTTCTATTTGAGACGTTGGAACGCTGGCTCCCTTTGACTAGGGTTACACTGGGATCTCCAGAACAAGGCACCAGAGGTTTTAACTATAAAGTCCCCTGTTAATTGTATGGAAGTTATGATGTAACATTCCACCAGATCAAAAGGGTGACTAGAAGTTTACAGGATACATAACAAAACAAGACTTGCTTCTTTACCTCTAGTCTTCAGTTGTATCATCTTCGGACATATTTTTAAAGCAAACTGTTTTCTTATATTTCTGCAAATTTTTGTTTCTTCTTAATAACAATAACAACAACAATACAACTTTCTTGTGCTCTGCATATGAAAGAATGACACTAATGTAACAATGTAACATTGATTGTAATGATGGGATTAGCGTGACGTTCTATACAATGTTACATTATTCATATCTAACCAACTTTTATTATGATTAGATATGGTTATTCAACACGCACATCTTATTATTATAAAGAAATTAATCTAGAATTTGTATTGTTGTCTAGTCTTCTATTGAGATTTCAGTATTAACATGCGAATATTGAGATATGACTCTAGAGATTTGACGTGTAGGTTGATTATTACTCTATTAAGTCTGTTTGAGGCGAACTTCTTTGACCGAAGAATTACCTTAAGAATAATGATGAAAAGTCGGGTTTATCGGGTTAATTAAGTAGGTCAATATTATGAAGAGTTATTATTATTATTATTAACAACAATTATAAAGCGCTCCTTTCACCATGACAGTGTTCAGGGGCGCTGTGCGATAGATAAATCAACGAAGATTAACATATAAAATCCATATTAAAATAGCAAAAATTAAAAATATTCAATTATTGATGTAAATATTAAGTCAAAGAAATAATATTATAATATATAAATTTAACAATAGATTTAAAACACATTTAAATACATTAAAATAATTTAAAGATTAAGATCTATAGTAGGATAAGCCTTTAAAAACAAATGAGTTTTTAGAGATCTTTTAAAACTTAAAACTGAGGGACATGAACATATCCCAACTGGAAGTTTATTCCACAGTATAGGACCCTGATATGCAAATGATCGCTCTCCATATATGTGCAGAGTTTTACAGGCATAGGTTTCAGGAGAGTTTTGTCTTGAGCAGATCTAGTTACACGAATAGGGTTGTGAAGAGTAAGGAGTTCAGAAAGATATTTTGGAGCTAAAACATTCAAACATGTAAACAAGTAACAATACTTTAAATTCTAGTCTATATTGTATAGGGAGCCAATGGAGGTCGTATAGAATAGGAGTGATATGGTCGGTTTTTCGTTTTAAGGAAATCAGACGAGCTGCCGTGTTCTGAACCCTTTATTAATGTGCTTTACTGGTAAACCAATGAGAAGCCAGTTGAAATTATCTAGCCTCGATGTAACAAAAGCATGTACTAATGATTTCGTGGCATCAGTTGTTAAGAATTCTCTTATCCTGCCAATATTTCTGATATGATAAAAACAATTTTTACATACAATATTAATTTGTGTGACCATGGTCATGTGCGTATCAAAGATAACACCTATATTTCTAGCCGATTGATTAGGAGTGACATGGGCAGAGCCAACATTAATAAATGTCGATGGGGGTAATTTATTTAGATTATTCTTTGACCCAATAAGTAGGTATTCTGTTTTATCATCATTAAGTCTTAGAAAGTTTCTTGACATCCAGTTGCGAATGTCAGAAATACAGTTTTCTAATACACATTTACTGTTCATGAAATCTGTATTCGAAGAGGGTTTAAATCCAAGATAGAGCTGTGTATCATCAGCATACATGTGGTAACTTAGTGCATGACGACTGACAATGTTTCCAAGTGGTGATGTATACAAGGTGAACAGAACAGGTCCTAACACCGACCCCTGTGGAACACCGTATAGGATGTCACAATCACTGGAGTAAGTACCCTCAATTAGGACTTTCTGCTTTCTGTTACTAAGGTAACTTTTAAAAAGATTTAGTGCTGACCCAGAGATTCCAAAATCACATAGATGTCTATCTTGCAGGATGCAATGGTCAACGGTGTCGAATGCGGCAGACAGGTCGAGCAGTATTAAAAAAACACATTGTTGATTATCTAAGGCTAGAAGGATGTCATTATTGACTTTTGTAAGAGCAGTTTCAGTACTATGTCCTTTTCTATATGCACTTTGGTAACATTCAAGAAGATTATGTGTAATCAAGTAATCAGAGAGTTGGTGCAAGATACACTTTTCTAAAATCTTAGAAATAAAGTTTAAAGAGACTGGACGGTAATTTTTCAAAATATCAATATCAAGGCCATACTTTTTAATTGACGGCACGACATTGACAACTTTAAATATATCTGGAAACGTTGCAGTTGTGATACTGGAGTTTATAAGATCAGTGATGTAGGGAATTAATATTTCACTACAGTCTTTAAGTAGATGTGTTGGAATAGGGTCTAATGAGCAGGAGTTTGGTTTTGCAGCTTTAATGAAAGCTGATAGTTTATCAGTTTATCAGTTTATCTGAACTGTTTTATCATTCAATTCGGTTACTTTGATCTCCAGTTTGCAGTCGAACATTGAAATGTTGATGATACAGTAACCTCTCAAAGTCTCTCTATGTCTACCCTTCATCAGTAAAATTATATTTTAATTATTGATTTAGTCTATATATTTTGAAAGAATGATTATTATTTTCGATGTTATTTCAAATCACAATATTAAGCGCAATTAGAATCATAGAATTCAATACGTCTGTAATTATTGAAATAGAGGAGTTATATACATATAGTTACTTGTATTATACACTATAATTACCTATCCGAGCTACCTTTATATCAGCTACTCATCACCTTCATCAACGGCTATTATCAGTGCTAAACAGTACAAAATGTAATGTTTAAATGAGCATAGAATGTCAACATAAAATCATTATCTGTAACAATAAACTATAATCACCTTATCATTAAGTTCTTCAATAAACAGATTACCAAATCCTTTACAAACGAGAGTAGCATATTTTACTAACAAAGGTCTCCGCACTCAAAGCATGGTCTTTGTGTCTCAACGCCTGAAACAAGACCTGTATGTATAAAACAAGGTATGTATGTATAAAACATAGTCTGTATGTATGAAACAAGATCTTTATGTATGAAACAATGTCTGTATATATGAAACAAGATCTGTATGTATGAAACAAGATCTGTATGTATGAAACAAGATCTGTATGTATGAAACAATGTCTGTATGTATGAAACAAGATCTGTATGTATGAAACAAGGTATGTATGTTTGAAACAAGATCTGTATGTATGAAACAATGTCTGTATGTATGAAACAAGATCTGTATGTATGAAACACGGTATGTATGTATGAAACAAGATCTGTATGTATGAAACAATGTCTGTATGTATGAAACAAGATCTGTATGTATGAAACAAGGTATGTATGTTTGAAACAAGGTCTATATGT
The DNA here is from genome assembly GCF_000327385.1 of Lottia gigantea. Taxonomy (NCBI): domain Eukaryota; kingdom Metazoa; phylum Mollusca; class Gastropoda; family Lottiidae; genus Lottia; species Lottia gigantea. Next base: position 2,234,747 of record NW_008709027.1, read on the forward strand.
ATAAAACAATGTCTGTATGTATGAAACAAGATCTGTATGTATGAAACAAGATCTGTATGTATGAAACAAGGTATGTATGTATGAAATAAGGTCTGTATGTATGAAACAAGATCTGTATGTATGAAACACTTAATATATGTTTGAAATAAGGTCTGTATGTATGAAACAAGGTCTGTATGTATGAAACAAGATCTGAATGTATGAAATAAGGTCTGTATGTATGAAACAAGATCTGAATGTATGAAACAAGGTATGTATGTTTGAAACAAGATCTGAATGTATGGAATAAGGTCTGCATGTATAAAACAAGATCTGTATGTATGAAACAAGATCTGAATGTATGAAACAAGATCTGAATGTATGAAACAAGGTATGTATGTATGAAACAAGATCTGAATGTATGAAACAAGATCTGTATGTATGAAACAAGATCTGAATGTATGAAACAAGGTATGTATGTTTAAAACAAGATCTGAATGTATGGAATAAGGTCTGTATGTTTGAAACAAGATATGTATGTATAAAACAAGATATGTATGTGTGAAACAAGGTGTGTATGTATGAAACAAGATCTGAATGTATGGAATAAGGTCTGTATGTATGAAACAAGATCTGTATGTATGAAACAAGATATGTATGTATGAAACAAGGAATATATGTATGAAACAAGATCTGTATGTATGAAACAAGATCTGAATGTATGAAACAAGATCTGTATGTATGAAACAAGATCTGTATGTATGAAACAAGATCTGAATGTATGAAACAAGGTCTGTATGTATGAAACAGGATCTGAATGTATGAAACAAGGTATGTATGTTTGAAACAAGATCTGTATATATGAAACAAGATCTGTATGTATGAAACAAGATCTGTATGTATGAAACAAGATCTGAATGTATGAAACAAGGTCTGTATGTATGAAACAGGATCTGAATGTATGAAACAAGGTATGTATGTTTGAAACAAGGTCTGTATGTATGAAACAAGGTATGTATGTTTGAAACAAGATCTGAATGTATGGAATAAGGAATATATGTATGAAATAAGATCTGTATGTATGAAACAAGATCTGTATATGTATAAAACAAGATCTGTATGTTTGAAACAAGATCTGTATGTATGAAACAAGGAATATATGTATGAAATAAGATTTGTATGTATGAAACAAGGAATATATGTATGAAATAAGATCTGTATGTATGAAACAAGATCTGTATGTACAAAACAAAGTTTGTAAGGTCTGAATGTCTAAAACGAGGTCTGCAAGGTCTGTAAGTCTGTCAATCTGAAACAAGGTCTGTATATGTTAAAAAAGATCCCAAACCAGGCGTTTACATACAAATTAAAATATTTAATACGAGCACACTTCTATATGTCTTAAACAAAACAACAATACATAATCTGTTACAAGGTCTTTAGTTTTTTACATCCGAAATAAAGTTGCCGATTCTACCATTAAAAATATAGCTTTTATAAACACAAAACCATGCAACCATCTCCATGGAAAGCAATAGGCTTATTATTTCCAATATGGTTGTAGTTATAGAACAGAATTATTTTCAAATCAAACATTATGGATCAATAATTCTAAGTTAAACTTATTTTTGTTGCATTAAAATTACATTACAGATAAATTTGAATGTCGGTGTAAACAATTTGATTTATAAGTATATTGTGTGACAGATAATGCTACTGTGGTTGTAACGTATTTCCAAACAGAGATTAAGTCATTATTTATAACATGATTCTGCTTTTTGATTTAATGTTTAAACAAATTAGGTGAGATGAGATGTCAAGATTTCAGGATTCGATACATTATCACTGGCCGATTAACAGTAGATTCTGGTAAAGATTCGCCTAAAGCACATTTTGCTGTCTACATTCTACCATTAACATTTGTATATAATCGTAATGTAGAGCACATGCTACGAGGGCCGGTTGAAAAGATCTCTGATTCGCTGCATTGTCAAGCGTATAATCCTAACAAATCGTTGCGTTCCCTGATACAAGAACGGTGGCTACGGTAGAAAAGGTATACGACTAAGTTCCTAATAGCTTAACATTGTGAAGATGCTGATCCGCTGTCAAGAGTTTTGGCACTCATTTTGCAGATCACAAAATTGTCTGCTACAGTTTTTATGTCTATAATTCAATAAATGAGTGTATATTGGTGGCAAAAGTTTGGTACAATCCCACGCAGGCTTGTAACTTTTCAGCCAACCCTCGTATATCTTTTGACACATTTTTAACATTATAGATCAATTTAAACATCATTCATTGCTATTCCTATGCTATCCCTACAGAAAATTGAAAATTAATTCAGACAGATATCTTGAAGCAGCAAGTAATTTGTATAAATTTCTCGATTATTTTTCTAGCACAGTAGTTGAAAAAGATTCAATGAGATTCAAAGATTTAATTATACTGTTTTTCTTTGACTCCAAGGGGTAAGCTCATCATTAGGGATGTAAGCCAAAGCGAAATTGTATTCTGGATTAAACACATTTACAACAACAATTAATCGTTGTTAGTACCGTGAAGTCTTTTTTGAATAGATATATTTATTAAAAGGTCCACGTTCTTCAATTTCTTCGATCAATCGTACTTTAGTCACAGAAACGGAAATTATTTAATTAATCTAATCAATTATAGCAGGGGTGGGCAACATGCGACTCGCCAGTGTTGTCTCTAGAAAAAAAATGTACATAGATGGATTTCTAAATGCTTTGCATTTATTGGCACTATAAACGTTCCTCAACATGCGTATCATCACAAACGTTTCGAAAATAGGTGTGACCTTTTTGATGTAACGTAATGACTTGTAATATTTGTTTGACCATTATCTGCATTATGGGGATCGATAATTGAACGTTGTTACTACGTTAGTACAGTTACCCTTCAGTTTCACTCGTCAGTGTTGGCGCAGAACAAGCGATGGATTTTCTCTTATTTTGCAAAACCCATAATTGGTCCATGTTCTTTAGCAACGATACGATGATAAAGATCATCTAGCCGTTGCTCTCACATTCCCATATTCTCGTCATTAATTTTGATTGGTAGAGGGTTTATTTCTCTACAAATTATATTCCTTCAAGCAACATTTTGCAGGAAAAGTTTGAATAACCAGACCTAAAATTTGAAGTACCAAAGTTACTTTCTTCTAAATCTCAAAGTTCACATATAGTGCCAAAGTTGTCATATAGTGCCAAATTGCATTGATAGTTTTCAGAGTAAGAATAAAAAAATCAACAATTTTTACGCCTCCTCAAATAATAATCACATTTATTCCAAATGACCTGCGAATCAATGACTCAACAAAGCAAGTACGACTACACAAATGAGTTATGCCCCCTCTCATTTCGTCGTTACCGCGGTAAAATCCCACCTGAGAACTTAAAAATGAATTCATAATGGAAGGAAGCGTTTGAATTTTCTGAAATATTTGATGAATTTTAAGGACCCGTCGTGTAAGTACCTTTCTGTCAAGTTTCAGTGGGTTAGTGCGAATCTGCAACAGTTTCCACCAATTTGTCGCCATTTTCAATTACCGTCCTTTTACTCCAAATATTACAAGTTTCCTGATTGGATATATCGAAAGGTGACGTATGGCCTGCCAAGGGGGGTTATTAGTCTCAAATGACGCTAATATGGGATTGTGAGAGCAACGGTTAGATGTGAATAATCATCGTACAGTTGATATAGGAACATGTAGTTGGTCGTGAATTTACTTAAGGTTAGTCGTAGTCGGGGACCTGACAACTCTGATAAGTTCTATCTTGCTACGTAACTGGTGTACAAATATTGAAAGCTACAATTTGAGTAAGCAATCTTTTTGATTTTGGAATGACAACATCTCAATCAAGCATCATAAGTTCGGCCCGGTCATTTGTCATATCTGATCCTTTCAGTCAAAAAGGTTGCCCACCCCTGAATTATAGTGTTCACAGCTTACCGTCGAAACATGAGTCTTCTTATCAATTTGTATCCGTATTATTCGTGTTTTAAAGTTATAATGACGACTCGCCTTTTCTTGGGACTTAGCCATGTTAGAGAGCATAGATTTAAAAAGTCATTTTTGCCATTTAACTCGAGGATAGCCAGCTTTCATATTCATTTAGTTGTAAGGCCATTTCGGTTAGATCATTCGCACACCGTATTTCTTATCATAATGGTCCTTATAGACCAGACGTACACTATTCAGACAGAGAACAAACCAGTAAAGATATCCATTGAGAATTAACCCCAGTGACGATGCCGTAAAACGTCAAAAATCTAATATGTCTGCCCATAGCTACAGGGAATCGTACGGAGCCCCTAAGGCGCAATTGTAAACATATTTATTTATTATTTCGTTTAAACGAAATAATTAATTCGTTTAAACGAAATAACATCCGTAGAATCGGGAGTTTCACGTTGACATTTTTCTACAGCAAGAATATTTTATATATATAAATGATATTTACGTGGAATTTGATCAAGTTGAAATGATTCATCTACTGACATTTTATTTGTGATAAAGAATCATTGTTTGCCATTACAACATTTCCTGTGAGATCATATATAGCTAACTGTTTCTCGATATTTAATACAAATTAATAAATAGAATGGTTCTGAGTAATATTTTATGCAATTGCATGAACAGGTTCCGGGTTAATTGAATATTGATTAAAACAGTGAAATATGTAATGTCAAAGAGCACATTCATTGCCATTAGTCAGAATAATCCCTAATTACCTCATCAAATACCTTAATTCAATTCAAACACCATCGAGAATTTTTAATGTGAGAATAGAGAATAGATTCGAACTGTACACTGTATAGTGTGACATGATAACTTTAAATCAACTACAGGTCATATATAAATATGCTTCTAATCAGTTATCTCAACAACATTTCTGTCTCCCTGGGGTATTGTTGTATTTTTAGATGTAATAATTCGTTGGTTTTTCATTAGATAAGGCTAACATTAGATTAGGTAATTCCATATATGATATCACTATACTAGGTAAAACAGATGCCGATGAACATTTTTCAAGGTTTACCATGTATAGTTTAATCATGATAATGATATTGCCCATTATTCGAGCTTTTAACGGACACAAAAAGATTTAGACATAGGAATAATTGTTGTTCAATTGGAACCCCGAATATCTCCATCTTAGATTATTCATCAAATAATTGGCTCCCAGACCACAAAATTGTTTAGTAAGCTACAAATTTGCTCTCTAGTTGAGTATTTTACTCAATTTAATTTGTGTGGGTACATTTTGGGGCTAGAAAACTTGTGTGGTCATTGTTTTACTCATCTTGAGAATATAATCAAGTATTTGTCTCAAAGTAAAATAGGGGGGCGGAAAAAGAGTAATTCCTAGATATTGTTTGTTGCAGATTGTAGCTACTATTCGTAGAAATCGTCGCTATCTACTGAGGCCTAAACTTTTTACAGATCGACATAATGATCTAAACGATCTAAATTTGTTGGTGGTTCCTGACAACCGGGGCGTTTCATATACTTGTGATTATTCGATGACAGGTAGGTGCGATTGAACTGTTTTCAAAGGACTCCGTAACAACAATTTATTATCAAGCTGATAAATGCTGTAGGTTATTTGGAAGGGAAATATCCGGTAAGTTTAGCAATAATAAAATTCATAATTCTCATTAGCATGTTCAATCATTCTTTACATTATCTTCCAACTCAATCGATATATTATTTTGTTCATTAATTAAGTGCAATCTTTATTTGGTCTATAATAATTTGTACAAGGCATATCGTGAAAGAAGAAAATGAAAAACAAGTAACAAGAATCATGAAGCGTAAAAAGATAGTAGGATCTTTTTGTCTATAATAACTAAAATTGACTATAATAAATTTCAGTCCAAAAATTAATTTTGTCACATTTACTGAATAACCATACTTAAGAAAATCGTAACAAGCCGGGTTAATGATCATTTTACTCGTCAAATCCGGACATAAGCTAGCACTTAATATAGTGCCAGAATGCCCAACATAATTATGAAAGCAATAAGTCAACTCGGTCTAAAATATAAATGTTGACATACGACAGCATCCAACAGCATACAACTACTGAAACAGTCTAATAAAACTCAGAACGAGCAAGACAAAGTCTAGAGTAAAAGTTGTATAGTAGTGAGCTCCATTCTAACCTTGCACATTGACGATTGAAACGATTGGTACCTTGAAACAATGAAAGGGCTATAATGGGAGGGAATAGCTACATATCATAGTTCTCTAGCTAAATCCTTTGTTGTGTTTATTGGTTTTTATAAGAATGCCCAACATAATTATGAAAGCAATAAGTCAACTCGGTCTAAAATATAAATGTTGACATACGACAGCATCCAACAGCATACAACTACTGAAACAGTCTAATAAAACTCAGAACGAGCAAGACAAAGTCTAGAGTAAAAGTTGTATAGTAGTGAGCTCCATTCTAACCTTGCACATTGACGATTGAAACGATTGGTACCTTGAAACAATGAAAGGGCTATAATGGGAGGGAATAGCTACATATCATAGTTCTCTAGCTAAATCCTTTGTTGTGTTTATTGGTTTTTATAAGAAGCTAATCATGAGAACAACTGTTGAAAAGAGATAGCATACTATCATATTATTCTCTATTGCATAACTTGGTGCTGATGAGAGGGTGGTAAATAAAATGAGTTACTATGAAAAAAGAAATGATCTTATTCAATTCAATGGCGCCGTGAGTTTGGAGGCTATACCTAAACGTCGTGTCTGAATAATACAACTTTATCCTACAAAGTTGGAAGCATTATGAGAAATGGGAAGTTAAACCAATTAATGCATATCTACAGCAATAACTATATTAACATCCTAAAACGTTAACGATTAAGCACATTATGCAGGTAATGTATGAATTTCATCCACGATATCATAGACTTGTAGTTTAGTGTGTTGGCAGCTAGTTTTTCTGTCAATTCTGTTTACATTACAATCACATTCAAGCCTGACAGTCATTAAGATGACTCTCACGACTTCAATCTGGAATGATCACCTTGAAAACAATTAAACAATTCATACATACAGGGTTAATGTGGGTGGATCACATGATCTGTTGAATGTAATGTATAGAGCTTGCGGTACGAGTGATAAGTTAGATATCGGAATATACAAAAATAATGTGCATTAACTTGAATAGAGAAAGTATGCATAGATTTCGACATACATTATTAACACAGAGTGCCTAACATTTCGTTGGTAGTATGTCTTTAGATAACAATTCAAAGCACAACCATATCATATTTATACAGAAATTCGATATCTCACAATAATAATGCACTAGTCATTAGAACTGCCATAATAACAAGGCTGAAGTTAAATTGTTTCTGTGTTGCTGTATTACAACCATCATGGTCGCAAGTTTCCAAACATCCCTTGATTTTTTCTTCTACGTTATGCTCATTAGTATACTTGATATCACCACAATGGCTGCCCCAGTGGCTGTCTGAACAGTGTCTAACCATTATACTGCTTCCATCCGCTGAAAAACATTTATGTAGTTTATAAAGCCAAATTTAAAAAGTAAACTCGTTGCTTCAATTCTCGATAGATTGTTTTCATACTGCTATTACTCACAATGACAGATCTCTCACATCTAAATCCTTTTGGGTACAACTTAACAATTTCAATTTGTTTCTATCGATTTAATGACAGAAGACTAAAGTTTAAATTTCGCGTTATGCTTGAAAACTTTCAGAAAAAAAAAATCAATCTCACAATTGGCTTTTTTTCTCGTAAGGTGAATAATAATTAGAAATCTGACAGTAAGTAAAAAAAGCAATCGAGACAGAAAGTTATTATGAAAGTCTACTGATTATAAAGGGGAAGAAAGATAATTATAGATACTATGGGAACATCCTATATTTCTTATTATCCAGACAGACAGGCAAGGTCAGGTGGTTATTAAAACCTTCAGGTAACATTCATTTACCTAACTACTATACTGTCAACTCAATATGTAACTGGCCCATTTCTTATACTGAGCAGTCGTTTACATACAGGTCAATTTTAGTAGTTTCTGATAAACTAAATTAATATGCTATGACAGGAACAATACGGTTTATCGAAAAAATTGAAGTTGAAATCATCACTTTCAAGAACCAGTTGAAGTTGGTGACAAGGGTGGATATACGTTCACATTACAAATTAAGTATGCTATAAATGCAGGTGCATAAAACGTGACTATTTGGGGTATTTTCACTAATAGCGGGAAATATCATATATAACCTACCTCTCTCTCCTTTTAGCTTATAACAATGTGTTCCTCTAAAATAACCATAATAACAATCTCTGGCTATAAAATGTACAGTTTTTAGTGTTCGTTCAAAACTATCTTCACATCCTTCGTTGTTACCACCTAATGATGTACAGGCATAACAATCTATAGATATCACTGTAATACAACAATACAGAAATATGTAAAACAATCTTCGTATGATTTCTGAATTGGTTTTTTTCTGTCATTTCACAAATCGAATTATCATATGTATATGTTTTTGTTTGAAAATGTCTTCAGGTCTTTAGAAATTTAGGATGTGGTCATTTGAATAAGGCTAAGCTAAGTGACGCAGTGGCTCCGACCCACATTTTGAAAATACTGTATGTAAATTCGAATTTCCAATAAACATATTTTCACTTTAGTTTTCATCAAGCCGAAGACGTTTCAAAATTCTAAGCATTTCTTTTTGAAGAGATTTTATATGAATAAATATGAAAATATACAGAATATGATAAATATAATCAAATATACATGATGAATGTATTATATTAAATAACATTCAGTCGGGTGTATTCATCACACCTTAGCCATACATAATAGCGAGGTAACAAGTAACTTTATATTGAAATTTCACAGTAATACTTTTCTGTACTTGAAAGAGATTCTTTCTTTAAAAGCTGATAAAAATTACTACAATTTATTTACATTTAAGAATTTTACCGAATTAATCTATTTTACAATGGACGATTTTATGTGATTTGTGTAGATGAAAATATTTACTCTGGTTTTAAACTATTTTTTTGTTTATGTCATTAATGTTCCGTGTATAATGAGAAGTGCAAATGTAATTGCAGTGGAAACTGAGATATTATTATTGGTTTCTATGGAAACATAAAGAAGTGCAAATTCCAGTTTGCTTTGGAAAACTCACAAGTAATAAAAATGAATAAGTAATATTATATTTATAATAATTTTAGAATGATGTCAATGTCTCACACATACAAACAATTTATCTTTAAGGTTGTTACAGTCAGTAAACATTCTTATTGATATTTGCTTGAGGCAAAACAAGATTTGATCAATAGATAAAAGAGTGGAAATTGAAGATTACTGGAAAATACTTCATGTTAGGACAGTTCTTTTATCTTCTAAAATAGACATTCTTGTGTTTTAGTCATTTATTGTGACAAGTATGTCAAGTAGTGTTTCACGGTGTTAGTGGTTATGGGTTACAGACATCATTGAAGCCTGTCATAGCTCAATTGTTAAAAAATCCTATAGAAATAAAAAAAACTGGTTATTAAAACATTTGATTTTAATTAATAGAAATCGTGTAATCTATATGAAATATTACAGTGGGCTGTGTGACGTCACAGATTCCACTAATACGTGGCGTTCAACCATAAGGTTTTACAAGAATATCAGAATTCTTTTCCATATTCTAGAACCAAAACAATCTAGATGTGAACATCGATCGCATTTGACAAATTTGAGAAAACACCAATCCAAGATTTTGTATTCCTGTTGCTGACACAAGGTTGGTCAAGCATTGAAGGTAGACAAATGATAACCGCAATTTACCTCTTATAGCTTAGGAGTAATGCTTTTTGGTCAGACATTATTTAGTCTGTTTTGTGTCAATGTCATTAGAAATAAGGAGTTTAAATTCCTAGGTCTGTATTTATTGACAGAAAGATGTGAAAAAGTATAGACAGTTCGATTTAACGACACGAAATAGAAAAACTCCAGATCCCCTATCACTGGTGAAGCTTATTATAATTCACTAGAGACCAGTTATACAGCTGATATCAACCAAATGGATTGAAACCATATAATCAAGTCTGTTGATGATCAGTCTAGTTTCTTGTCTCTATCCATCCAACAATAGACACGGGCTATCTATCAAACATCAAAGATCAGCGTTTCCAATAGATCTCTACTATCTAAAACAATAATAAATTGAAGATTTAGTCAACGTAGCTTAATAATCTTAATTTACTTTATTCAAGTACATGGAATACATATTTCATATACAAGAAAATCCAAAAATAAAACGCCCGTGTAAACTAAACGTACATAGCTGGAAAAACAAGATCTTTTATTTAAGTACAGCATAACTTCTCGGACTTGGATACAAGTTATGTCCATCCAACAAATTTTGACTTCAATGAATAGAAAAAAAAATCACAAAGAAGATCGCAAACTTCTGATCAACCGGCTAAAACGGTGAGCGGAAAAAAATTTTGAACCCAATAATCGTAAAGTGTAATAGGCCAATGACTTTGTAATTGTAGCTGTTAGTTCTGTTCCTAGAAAATTGCAGTGATAAAACATGAGTTTACAACTATCACGCAAGCTTTAACAAGGAGCCCCCAGCAACGATATATCTCGAAATTCAAAACAGAAACTCACATAGACACTCATGAGATTTACCAGGTCGCTATCTTGACATTGAAATATTATATTTTAAATACATCTTTTTAGTGGAAAATCCCTTGTCTCATTGAAATCACACCAGACTATATACACTTAACACCAATCTTATTTGTTTTAATGGAAATGATACATATAGAAAGTTATAAATCATGTTTTATTGGATCTTAAAATCTATTCGAAGCTGAATCTCTGTTCTTTCTGTTTCAGTTTTAAAGACTCACTGGGGTCTATGTGTAGTATATAGTCTGCAATCATACTTGTATAGAGTATATGATAATGGGAAAATTTAAAATTTGCAGATTTCTTAACGAAGAGCCAGGCTGTATGACGATGTTTTAAGGCATACTTAATGTGATTTCAATCATACATGAAAAGTGCGTTCCAATTGTACTGACCACGACTAAAACTAATGCTATGAAATATATCTCCTATCTTGGAATACCAAACCAAATTTTGCTTCTTCATCACGTGTGTACATGAAATTGACACGGATCTCGTATATCTTCACTATAATATTACAAAGTTAAATCGGACACTGTTTTCAGATCATCTTGCAATCTTTTTTTTTTATCTATTGTCAAGTTACGTTAATGTGAATAAAGTGTTCTTTTACTCTACATTTCCAATGTGTAACGTCTTCTTTTTCCTTATAAGACATCATTTATGTCGCCAATATGACAGACATGACTAACCTAACGGATATATTCTGATCTCAGAATTATACTGGATTTCTCGTCGTTTTGATAATATTAACACTCGTTCCCTCTGGATACATTTACTCATTAGCTATATAATATAGTGTATTGTGTTCCTGTTTAAATATGCCGAATCATTTGGCATAATGATGTTAACAAGATAATTCCCTGAGTGATAACCTAAATACCATTTGAATAATAAATAGTCATATGTAGATTTATACCAGTATTCAGTGCCATTCATTGTCACGATAAATTCTGGTCTTATAAACTGTTTACAATTTAACCACCAAATATGAGAAATAGGAACAACAAATGGTTAGTGATGAAGCTACTAGCGTTAGATGTATTACCATGTACTTACAATAGATGACTTGAGATAGACTCGCGAGGGTTTAATCGATTACATTATAAAAAAAAGGATACAAGATAAGTACTTTAATGTAATTAAATTCTTCGTTAATGTATATTCCCAATTTCATTTCCGACATGTACATATATTTTATGGTTTTAATTTCAGATCGAGTAATTATCTAGCAGACTATATCAACAGTTTATCATCAATTATCCTCCATTATCCCATTAAAAAGCAATTTGGCGCAAAAATTCTGAACCTTTTCCGTGCAGAGAGATTTATATTAAACAGCTATATATTATTATTCTTTTCATTGAGTTTTATCTATTTTGATGCAAGACTAACTATACACTTGTTGAAAGTAGTTTAATAGGACTACAGGGGAAAACGTGTAATTATTAAAGTGTTGACTCAAATCTGAAATAGAGTGTCCCCTGTATTAATTTTGTAGTCCTTAGTAGTCCCGAATATAAATAGTTGCTCTGGTCGTGCAACTCTTCAAAACGCTATCTGCGTTCACGACAACGAATATAGAGCAATTCTGCAAATAACACATCAAAAGCCCGTTCAGAGGTTTTCGTCATCATACAGTTTTGAAAACCGCCAAGACTTGTGCTATAAATTTATTAACATTTGGTTGGTTTTATTTATTCATTAATCTCAAGATATATACCAGGAGTATGTTTTTAACTAGTGCATACTTTTAACATCAACATTATTTACTGTTAATCGCCCATCTTGAATTGGTATTTTTATATTCGTTAAATTTATTGATTTGAATTCTAAAACGTTTCATTATACCTTAAAATACTTTGATTCAAGACCATTCTATACAATTGATTTTGTGGACAATTATTAAGACCATCTTCTATCAATTAAATTGATTTCATTCTATAAAACTAAGCTCTTAAATAAGTGCTTAGAAGTAATTATCTTTATTTGCTCGTAATATTCTCTAAAACCATACAAGCTGTAATAGCAAGTATCGACCTTCGCTTCTATCATCAACAAAAATTGATCACATTTCACCCATTTATGACATTTTAATGTTCTTATGATTTAACCATTAAAGAGAAAACGGTGAATCTATTTCCACAATATAGCATTGAAAATAACTGCTATCTTTCGATTAATATTAAATCGATAAAATGAGTTAGAAATGAAAATACAGAAACTGATGTAGAGTTAAAAGGAAAGTGTCTGTTTCAGTATAATAACTTATGTATATTATCAAGAACAATATATCAACTGTAAGAATAAGATTATAACATTTCCTACCGTTTATATGAAAAGATTTTATTGTATTGTACAATCAATGACTTAATGTATTCTCATATTAACATACATCACAGTTTTTACAACTTGTGAATTAAATTTGATGATTTAATGACTGTATATATCACGATTTAAATAAAGCGTTAGTTTCTCGAGAAGAAGCTTAGATCGAAGTGTGTCAACAGGTCCAAAACAGTAACATATTGAGCATTGTGTGCAATAATCTATACAAAATACATTAATAGGCGCTTTTCCTTTGATAAGCTACAATCGGTGATACCATTTACGAATCTGATTAAATGAATCACATAATAACAATCGTTTCAAATTTGATTGTTGTGACCTTATATTTGATTAAAGTATTTCGTCTGTCTATATCAACAGTTTATCATCAATTATCCTCTATTATCCCATTAAAAAGCAATTTGGCGCAAAAATTCTGAACCTTTTCCGTGCAGAGAGATTTATATTAAACAGCATATTATTATTCTTTTCATTGAGTTTTATCTATTTTGATGCAAGACTAACTATACACTTGTTGAAAGTAGTTTAATAGGACTACAGGGGAAAACGTGTAATTATTAAAGTGTTGACTCAAATCTGAAATAGAGTGTCCCCTGTATTAATTTTGTAGTCCTTAGTAGTCCCGAATATAAATAGTTGCTCTGGTCGTGCAACTCTTCAAAACGCTATCTGCGTTCACGACAACGAATATAGAGCAATTCTGCAAATAACACATCAAAAGCCCGTTCAGAGGTTTTCGTCATCATACAGTTTTGAAAACCGCCAAGACTTGTGCTATAAATTTATTAACATTTGGTTGGTTTTATTTATTCATTAATCTCAAGATATATACCAGGAGTATGTTTTTAACTAGTGCATACTTTTAACATCAACATTATTTACTGTTAATCGCCCATCTTGAATTGGTATTTTTATATTCGTTAAATTTATTGATTTGAATTCTAAAACGTTTCATTATACCTTAAAATACTTTGATTCAAGACCATTCTATACAATTGATTTTGTGGACAATTATTAAGACCATCTTCTATCAATTAAATTGATTTCATTCTATAAAACTAAGCTCTTAAATAAGTGCTTAGAAGTAATTATCTTTATTTGCTCGTAATATTCTCTAAAACCATACAAGCTGTAATAGCAAGTATCGACCTTCGCTTCTATCATCAACAAAAATTGATCACATTTCACCCATTTATGACATTTTAATGTTCTTATGATTTAACCATTAAAGAGAAAACGGTGAATCTATTTCCACAATATAGCATTGAAAATAACTGCTATCTTTCGATTAATATTAAATCGATAAAATGAGTTAGAAATGAAAATACAGAAACTGATGTAGAGTTAAAAGGAAAGTGTCTGTTTCAGTATAATAACTTATGTATATTATCAAGAACAATATATCAACTGTAAGAATAAGATTATAACATTTCCTACCGTTTATATGAAAAGATTTTATTGTATTGTACAATCAATGACTTAATGTATTCTCATATTAACATACATCACAGTTTTTACAACTTGTGAATTAAATTTGATGATTTAATGACTGTATATATCACGATTTAAATAAAGCGTTAGTTTCTCGAGAAGAAGCTTAGATCGAAGTGTGTCAACAGGTCCAAAACAGTAACATATTGAGCATTGTGTGCAATAATCTATACAAAATACATTAATAGGCGCTTTTCCTTTGATAAGCTACAATCGGTGATACCATTTACGAATCTGATTAAATGAATCACATAATAACAATCGTTTCAAATTTGATTGTTGTGACCTTATATTTGATTAAAGTATTTCGTCTGTCTACTTTTCTCCAGAAGAATCTATAAATATTTAATAAGGCATCTTGTCTAGAGGTTAACTATATACGTAGATTCTTCAATTCTTTATTTATGAAATAACTGATACCATATCAACGAGAAATCGTCATTTATTTTAATTACACTTAGAATAAGTAGAATTCTTGAAATTATTCGATTTCATTACTTTCTACTAGCTGATCAACGTTTTGTCATAAAATAAGGATATAAAAAGATTTTATATAGCATTCACAAATTTACTCAATTGCAAATCGATCATTATAAAATCGTAACCTTTCCGAGTTGTAAAAATCACCGGACTTAAATTAAAAGTATTCCAACAGTTCTGGTTACTGTTTAACAACTGATCATCAATATCAAATTTCTGTGGCTGTCATTTGTACAGGCATGACATCAGACAATGTATCAAGATTATACTTCCGATTGTCAAACTGTAGGTTAACATGACCATGCAATAGCACTCATAAGAGCAAAAAGGTTTTCTAAGGATGACAGCGAATTCTTCAAGGACTGTCTATTAACTTATCAACCGTCTAGTTATTTATGTTATAAATGAATGAAGTATTCCTTGTGGAGTCCAGTTTGTGACCAGTTTCCTCGAAGTAACTGATATAATTTACTTTCAGTCTGATTCCAGAAAATTGGCTCCAACCACGTAGAATAATTTCATTCTTTTGACATCTAGTCAGCTATAGCTATATAGAAAGCTGAATCTAAAAGTAACATGGTGCCATATTATTTCTGAACATTTTGACAGGTAGGCTACTGATAAATTTACGATATATATAGACATATTTTTAAGCATATAATTAATATGTGAACTTTATTCCTAATTGTAGGTAGAGTTCCAAATATATTTTACATAAATCTTTTTGATCTAAATTGATAATAGTTACTTTTTCAAATCTATATACATAGAAAGTTTATCTTTATCTGAATGTGGCAAGAAAATAATTTTTATTCACAAGATAATAACCTCTGATTTTGCCTCTTAAATTCAATGTTTTAAGAGCATTTTTGGGTGATGCAGCTACGATCAGAATACATTAATTACATGGCAAATGGTTATCACAGAGAACTAAGAGGAAGTTTATCATTTTCTGATCAAATCAGTCCTTTTTGAAAACAAAATCATATGGTTACGTCAAAATTGGAATGGATCGGGTTTATGTGCTACTTTTCAGCTACTTATTGCAGAATGTCAACTGAAATCAATTATACATTATAAACAATATAGCTGATTAGACTCGCCGGTATCAGATGTTTGGGTAAGCATGCCCTGCCTTGTTAACCACGCCCACTATTTTTATGTTAAAAAAAATATTTTTTTGCTGAAGAATGACCTCGTTGACAATATTGTCTACCAAAAATATAGACATATTAATGTGTGATAAATATATAAATAAAAATAAACAATATAAGCAATGTGAAGGTAACTCAAAAAATGAGTAGAAAGGACTCTGGATCGACTCAAACCAAAAAATGTTCCAAGTTTTTTAAATTTTGTTAATTCGTCATTAACCATACATTAATAATTTCAAGTAAACAAATTACCAGTTTAATATTCTAATGAGAATTGTGTACGCAATATTATGGCAAATGATGTATATTATACCTTAAGAATCGAAAGAATGTTAGCAGGTGATTAATTTACATTAGATCATTAACACCTAAATTATTCTTCTTCACCGTGAACAGTGGATAAAGTTGATAACTTATCGATTTCTAGTGTTTTTTGTCAACCTTTTCTATACAACTGACTGTTTTACTGGAACTGTTCGTTACAGTAATGATTAACTCGCGATCATCCCGTCTCACAAAATAATATTTATGTTCCAATATCCAGTATAATTAGTATTTACCTAATTTAATCAGCCCTAATTACATCAAATACAATATTAATCTATAATATAATATAATATCATATCAATCTGTGTCACATATCTTATATAGCAATTTGAAAATGGACATACCCAATACCATGAATAGAAGTACACCAAAAGTGAGATATTGTTATTTCTTCTGGAGCGCTTGACATCATCGGATGTCATCTGTACTTTAAAAATGACTTCAGGTCAAAGAGTACAATTAAGTACCCAAGTACATGTCGTACTGCGATTTTGTAAGGCAGTGGTACGCCCTGGTGATTGAACTCAAACCAGAGATATTCTGATTTCGCAAAGATGATTACTATGACTATAGTCTCTGCTTATTTCAACTTTTCATCTGATTCTACAACTTGCTTGCAGTCTTTTGATTCTGATTTTCGGATTCTGTCAGTAGCAAAGCAGACCTTAGCCGCCTTAGATGCTGCATGAATTAAGGATGTGATGAATATGTTTTTATTTACCTTTTAACAATGAAAGCAGCCAAACAAAATGCACCGGTATAGATATGTAACGTTTGAGGGTAAAGAGTGTAAGATTTCGTTAAGAATTTTCCTTCGTTTGAATAAATCCAAAACGAGTGATTAGCATTTTAATCCAAGAAATGTTTTTAGTCTTTCTGTCTTTTTTTTATTTCGGATAGGAAAAACAAAGAGACCAATGATTGTGGAATGTCTATGAGTTCATCAATAAACATTTGCCAACTCATCTCAATATGTCTGGTAAGGTCTATTGTATTTTCAATTCCATGAACAAATGGTGATAATTATGGTATCTATCAACCTTGAAAACTGGTGATTCTCTAAGAATTGGTTAAAAGCTTGTAGCAATAGTCGTGTTGTGTAATATTTACTCAGACTTTATAATCTGATTTATCTCTTCAATCGATTTTCAACCAATTCACAACCCAATTACTACCATGCAGACTGTAAGTAATTGAAAATTTAAGACGACTTGCTGGATTTGATGTCCTCTGATGCCTGATAGGGTGAATTTCCTTACATTAAACACTGTTTTCTATTCTTTAAACACATCATTGGTAACATTATAACTATAGAATATTGAAGCTTGAAGCTCTTAAAAACTAAGTTGACATCAAACATTAAATAACTGACTTTGATCTCACTTGGATAGTAAAATTAATAGCGTAAAAAACAAATTAGTTTTACAATATGCCTGCAATCATCTCAAACAGTATTCAATATCAGATAATTTAATATCATGTTCTCGTTATAGAAGTGTGATGTGTTTGAAGTTTTAAATCCACCCACAAAGTAACCTGGGTCATCCTAAAGGTCAGAATTGTCTTTTTTAACCAACTGAAGCGATAACATAGCACAACAAAAGCTTTAGAATTTGACGAGGATTATAAATCTAAACCTTTTGACTGGGAAGTTTTAACATAATGTCTATACTTCTTCAGGCAGTGCATTGGTGTTTCACTATGACTTCTTTCTAAGCACAACAAAGAATGGCTTATAATTTATGTCCTATCTTGATGATACTGAGATATACATTTATTTATTAGGCTTATTGCAAAGATTCATTGCTAAGAAACAAAATATGAGCACAGGATGGGTTACATATACATCTCCAAGATGCCGCTGATAATGGATCAGATATGGTGGTTTTACTATACACCAAAAATAGATCTTTATTACGTGAAAATTTAAAATTGGAAAACAGCTCACAGAAGTCGTAATTTTCTGACAATCTATGGGTTAGGATTACCTTTCGAAAATTCCATTCCAGTTTGCTCTCTTAGAGATTCTGACATTGGATGGGAGTGTTGGTCCTGGACAAACAAAGCTCAGAACAATAAGGCGTAAACCCCTATGTTATTTTATGTCCTCATATAGAAATACATTTATATTTTAGTTGACTCAATATATGAAAAAAGCTAGTGGCGGAGCAAGAGGGAGGTGGGCAAATATCTGATATTTTCCAATCTAGTTATGAGATTTTTGCTTTTGGGGTTGCGAGGGCGGCGGCGGGAAGGGGGGGGGGAGGGGGTGTCTGTCCGCTCGGTAGCCATCTTTGGCTCCGCCACTGAAAAGAGCTAACCATGAGATCATCAATAATATTTCATCTATTTCCATTATCAGATCCTACCGTTGTTTTAGTACGATCTTAATCATTAATAATTTAAATGACTTGTGATTGTTACTAGATGATATCTATAGGAGACGAACTTATTTTCCTCTCTCGGTTGGTTTGAGATATTATCTTCAAGCGCGCCACTATACTTTCTGTCACTGGAATTCTACAGAGACTGCAGCCAGAATAATATAATGAAAATAGTTTTCAAACAAACATCACTCAGGTTCTTCTCATTTTCGCTTTATTGATTTAAGAAAACAACAGATAACGAGTCAGCTGAAATGAATTTTTTTCATTTCCCAATCACACTTGAAAATAAAATATGACGTGACATAACTGACAAGAGAAAACTCTCAGTTAACCATACCAATTCTGTTTGAAGAAATAACATTGATTTTCTCTTTTACTGTCATTTTCCTATAACTGTCTTCCTACAGGGAACCATGTTAATTCAATTTTTATTCAAATTATAAGAAATCTGCAATATATCTTATTGATAATCTTATAAATAATCCCACAACTTCAATGATTATCAATTATTCACGAACTTGAGAAGAGAAAAAATCAAATCAGCTTCAGTTTAAGAAATGAGATGTCTTTTCAAAAATACTTTCTTTGGAAATTAATGGAAATGTGGTTATTTTCTAGGTAATTATTACTGGTTTATTTATGTCCAGTAAGAGAAAGCTATGGTTAATGTTACGGGCTGTCGGTTTCAGTCATTTAATCAAGAGAATTGCGTTAAAGTTAATTTCATTTCTATCTCTTTGCAACAAAACAGAAGTCTTAAACACTCGATATTCTTTTTGATTGAAGAACAGTTCGATTTTTCATATTGATAATGATAAGTGATCTGTTTAATCTTTCATATTATTCACGAAAGATAACTTTTAAGCTTTTTATGTATTTTATGAATTTTGAACTGATTAGAAATTAGAATCAAAGGTTTTTTTTAAGGGGATATGAAATCGATCAAGTATCCTGAAATGGGTAATGGAAAGAAACCGGTTGAAAACCCCTGCTCAAGATAGTTGAGGCACGACACGGTGCAGATCCATATATGATTTGATAATCATATCTTCCAATTCACAGGAATGCATCTTTAACCTAATCAAAATGAAATTAGTACTACTGAATCTCATCTAACCATACAAGTTATCTAAATAAAACAATGATTTAGGTATAATGTAGATTATTTTAAAAATCAAGGCTGAAAGGTTATTATAAACATTCGAATCTACTCACTCTTTCATTTTATAAACAATTTCATCTTCAAAATGTCTTTAGATCATATTTCTATTGTAAATAAATTTCAACAATCTTTTTGTGGCGTTTATTACCCTCATATAAACTGTTTAAGATAGCTTACCAGGCAAGTTAATATACACCCACCGGCAATTTTGATTTTAAATAAAACTATTTGGCAGTAAGTAATAATTACCAGTATGAAATATTCAACCTTCAGTCATACACTTCTTTTGAACATTTAGGGCGATACTCAATAATATTACCACGTTTCATCAAAATCTGTCAAGAATTGGGCCTTCTAGAGTGTATACGAGCTAAAAATTGAACGAGTTTTTAAGAATAGGGGCTATAACTCATACTTAATATTTTTCGATTATTCGGATTTTCAATAGGGTTGATAACAAACACTCACATCAAATTTTATCAAAAGACGTCAAGAATTGCACCTTCTAGAGTGTTTACGAGCATTTCAAGAACAAGGGCAATAACTTATACTAAATATTTTTCGATTTTTCTGATTTTCAATAGGGTTTATTCTTGGGTGATTTCAAACCAATCAGTCAAGAATTGCGCCACATCATCCAGAGCCGAGTTTCAGCGCCATGTCAATCGACCCGACCAGATCTAACGAACAACCAAACAAACAACACAGAATCATCCAATTTGAACCAATCAAACTACCAACTACTACGACTACTAACCAACTAAAGATGAAAGAGTTATTCCCAGTTTTTAACAAATTCTTTTAGTGCAGTGGGTTCACCAATATAGGTTTTGTTAAATAATTAATTCCATCCCTTAAAATGTTAAAAATCATAAGGTTGCCTTTATAACTTTTGTGTTAATCATAAACGATTAAAAACCAAACCATGGCATGCGCCACCCATGAAATAAATTGATGAATCCATTTTATATGGTTAATGGATTTGAAGTTTATTGTATGTGATTTATACTGAATCACGAATTATGCTTCCTTTGTAATCGTAATAGATTATGATGCAACAGGCAGAATCAATATTTTACATTCATGAATGTTTTATTTCATTTTTTTCCAATAAGTGCCTTTATAATTACTACGTTTTTATAAACTTTTAATCAATATTGGAATAAAATTGCAAAGTAAAGATTCGTGTATTTAGAGACATAAAGCAATATCTGTAAGATAAGTATCTCAACTTAAAGATATTATCCCAGGTAGATGTTTTCAAAATGATCACAATACCTAAACATACATGGTTGAACAAAAATGCAGAATAGACTTTCCGACCAAAGTTCGAATTTTTCACGATTTTAAAACTCGGACTGACAATGTTGCTATAAATACAAAGCTGATAACAAGTTTATAATTGTCAGGTCATGTGTATATAGAGTCACTGCCATTAATCACGATTTGAACACATTTTGAAACTTGAGTAAAATAGATTCTATAGAAATATTAAATCTTGTGAGAACCTAACTTTAAGGATCAATAATTAGTGAAGAACCAACATGAAATAATGATCCTGATCTATCTTAATGATTATTCATATCGACCATATGAACAATATCATTACAGGTAGTGTATATACTAGCTTCACTATATTAATATAAACATCACATTATTATCTTCATTAGTCCGGAGATATTAATCTCTAATACATTTAGATTTAACCAGAAGTGACTTTAGTTAACCTGACATATTTATTCAAGAATTCATCAAATTTTGCTCATTTGTACAACAAACTTACCCATAACACTTTTCAAATTCATATTGTGATAGTGGGTTCAGAAGTAGTTAAATTTATTTAATGTTATTCTAATACATATATAATAATAATAATAATAGTTTATTAAAGTGTAACAAATCATTACATTACATATCAAAATCTATATACAGAATAAAAAAAATGATTTCCGGCCATATTTGGCCTACGTGACTCTTCATGTGACTCTATGTGATTAAAGATGATTAAAGATGATTAAAGAGTACCTTTCTATGATATATCCCTTTAAATGAAAATGGAATTTTTTTTGCCAGGCCTGTGGCATTACTGTTGATTAATTTATTTTGTCTATACCCAACTTCAAGATCTTTAGCGCGTACAACCTATATACCAAACGCGGCTGTGGTAACATACTACATAACATTTCATATAGGCATACACGAAATTTGAGGTTATAATTCTACGATCATCTGTAATCCACATGTCATAACATTATCCATGAACTTTGAATGTTTATATAAGAAATAACAATACCCAGTACCTAGATATTCCTGGGTTATTCTGACTTTAGTTCCTATAGTTTATATTCACTTAATTTCCTGCCACTAGTGCATTTTATTGATGCTTTAATTCTCTTGACACACTGAATTGACACAAACAATTTATAGTGAACTCTACTGAGGGATAGTAATTCATAGTGTATATATTTTATACTTCTTAATCTGACAAAACGTATTTGAATATCATTCCAATTAAGAGAAGTTTGTCGATATAATTCTAATGCTTAATGGTTCTTATCATGAAAATTAAAATTGACTATGACTAAATTGAATGGAACAGTCTACTGAGTTTCCTGACTTATACACGACTTATAAACTAATAATCAATGGAGATTATCATTTGTTGTCGGGAGATTTTATTTTTAAATTATTTCATTTAGAAATGTCAGGCAAGTTAAAAAAAAATTCCGGGTAAAAAGGTGTGAAAAACTTCATCAATTCGAATAGCAAAAGCGTTATAGCATGCTTAAAAATTCTTATTGATTATAATGAACATTGACATTTGTTTTTTTGTTTTTACATCTGGAGCCTAATTACTTCGAAGCCTCGAAAAAAGCATTCTTTAATATCGTTATACTAATTAATGGATCGACAGCAATGTTATTGTCAACTTTGGCAATCTAAAATCAACTAATACAATTATTTTATTTCAACGACTTTTACAGATTATAGTGATGTATAAAACGTGAAATAACCTGTTCCTGCAATTTTCTTTTACATATGTTACCTTAAGAGAAAGGCTCACTTTGCTGGATTTTGCCTTAAGAGTAAAATTAAGACCTGTTAATTAAATTTGATTAAAAATACCAACTCTACCTAAGCTAATTTCAACATGGTACAATGGCGTGTGTTCGTGTTTACCATTTCCAAAATAATGACAGTACGAAGAGTATCTGGACAAGCGACACTATAGTCAATGGATTTTAATGGCGAATCAAATATCTTGAGCTAGAAGAGACACTACATATGACACATTTCTGAATTGGTCAGCTGTGATGTAATCCAATAGGCCTAGACTTCAGAAGAATTGCTTTCATTAGATAAATTGTGTGAACCCTTTAAGTAACATTTTAAGATTAATTCAGATTATTTAGCGAGGTCGTTGCAAGGCTTTGTATTTAAAGGTTACATCAGTGCATCATGATAAACAGTGAACTTATCTATAAATTGTAAATAAAAATAAATTCAATCAATATTGTATTCAACCATGAAATAAAATGTAGTTAGTAGACTTACATTCCTTTCTAAAAGATAGCTTGCCAGGCAAGACACGATATTTCGGTGAAATATTATCCGATCATCGCGAAAATCGATAGGGATCATCTTCATAATGACATTGACATACAAAATAAAAATCAAAAGAATCTGTAAACAATTGTAGCCTGTAGAGTGAGCACGAGTTGCACAATATAGCTAATAGAGTAAAACGTCAGGTCAGACACGATATTTCGGTGAAAAATTATCCGATCATCATGAAAATCGATAGATTATCATGAAAATCAATAGGGATCATCTTCATAACGACATAGACATACAAAATAAAAATCAAAAGAATCTGTAAAGAATTGTAGCCTGTAGAGTGAGCACGAGTTGCACAATATAGCTAATAGAGTGAAACGTCAAGTCAGACACGATATTTCGGTGAAAAATTATCCGATCATCACGAAAATCAATAGGGATCATCTTCATAATGACATTGACACACAAAATAAAAATCAAAAGAATCTGTAAAAAATTGTAGCCTCTAGAGTGAGCACGAGTTGCACAATATAGCTAATAGAGAAAAACGTCAAGTCAGACACGATATTTCGGTGAAAAATTATCCGATCATCACGAAAATCAATAGGGATCATCTTCATAACAACATTGACATACAAAATAAAAATCAAAAGAATTCATAAAGAACTGTAGCCTGTAGAGTGAGCACGAGCCAAATGTGAACGGACCGACGGACGGACGGACCGACGGACCGACGGGGTGATTACAATATACGCCCATCTTACGTGTGGGCGTATAAAAAGATAAAAATTCTATGTCAGTGTTTCTAAGCGAGTCATTGAAATTCTTACCTGGTGTTAAAATTGTAAATAAAACACACAATATCCCATAATCACCGCCAAGTTTCATGATTGTTCGGTAGCATGTTCAGAAATAGTTTAAAACATTATAAAATGGCATTATGTTGTAGAGTTGTATTCTGGTGTGTTCGATACTCCGTTCTATAGCCACTGATTAAATACCAGGTACCATAGTGAATAACTGAATCTCAACTCTCTTTCCACTGTGTCGACTTCTCAATATACCTCGTTTACTCTTTTAAATCATCAACTTCCAACATTCACTGTCACATTGCCTCGTTTTCACTCTAATCGATTATCTCAAGTCGTATGCTTCCATTCTACTCTCCAGCAGCAGCTTTAGTTAGGATTTCACGTGGATTTTCTACAGACGACAACAAAATGCAATCTTTTACTAGATTAGCTTTAATTTCCGCCAGAAAACTTCACATTAGCCGATAATCTACGTAAAAGCTTATTTTAGGTTTTTATCTAGTTTTTATCTCACATCATGAAAAAGAGCAACCTTATGAAAAAGAAGAAATGTACATTTTTAATTTACGGTCATTTTACCGGAGGTGATTGATATCGTAACGAAATAAATGAAAGATTTTA
The DNA here is from genome assembly GCF_000327385.1 of Lottia gigantea. Lineage (NCBI taxonomy): Eukaryota > Metazoa > Mollusca > Gastropoda > Lottiidae > Lottia > Lottia gigantea. The sequence continues at coordinate 2,259,791 of NW_008709027.1, forward strand.
TAGATATTCAATTGACGACGCATCAACCTCATTTTCAGAAAGAATGATCGGTCATGTAAACCACGAGGATCTGAATGCTATTGTTTTGATTGTATTTTGCCAAGCCCACAGTCGAAATTACCTGTAAAATGATTTATATGCTTCTTATTTGGATACCGGTTAATAAGTGAAGAACCAAAAAATATCTGTACATCTGATGACGATCATTTGACATAGGTTTTGTACTGATGCAATCATTTTTAATAGTATCTTATTTACTTCATTATTTTGTCATCAATATGTCCCCTCGTCGTAAATGTTTTATTGGATTTTCTCTGAATTCTAAGAGATTCCTTCTACTTCAACATTGATTTTTACATCGACTAACGAAGAGTTTTTTCATGGTGACAGTATTAACTGCCAAATTAGAAAGTTGAGACTCAAGTAGAATTTAAAAGTTAGTAACTAAATATTACTCATTTTGTGAAATGCCATTATTTCTTATTTCATTTTCTTTTCTAAATATTCCAGGTTAATTTGTTGAACCAATACAAAATTTTCCGTTATCCATGTTAAAATGTTATTATTAAATAAATTAAAATGCAAATCAGTTAATATATGCTCGTCGCAACTATTAAACAATCACCAGAATAAATGTGAATAAAAGGATATTTCTCTAGAAATTATACAGACGCAAATTCTTTTAGTGTCTACTGAAATATAATATAGTGCGAAAAACACGACCACGTCCATCTCATGATAAACTACAGTATAATAGCTTAATGTGTTAAAAACTCTTAACAAGATATCGTTAATGAATGTCACATGATAGAAATATTTAACAGGTTTAAGCCAACTTTCGATGACTAGCTAGAACAAAGTGTGGAAATCAAATAACTAGTCCGATGAGGCTAATTTTAAGACCATGTTTTAGTCTGCGAGACTAATTTTAAGTCATTTTACAAACAAAAAAGGGTTTTTATTATAAACCTGGTCACATATGAATTAATCATTTAAATAAAATTGACTATGTCAAGTTAGTTATGTCAGGGTAATATCAAACTAGTCTAAAAGGCAAGATAGTTATGCCAGGGTAATACCAAACTCGTCTGAAAGGTAAGGTTTTGTCTTGGTAATATCAATCTAATCTGAAAGGTAAGGTAGTTTTGTCTAGGTAATACCAAACTAGTCTGAAAGGTAGGGTAGATCTGTCGTGAAACTAGTCTGAAAGGTAAGGTAGTTTTGTCATGATAATATTAAACTAGTCTGAAAGATAATATACATCTGTATTGGTAATGTCAAACTAGTCTGAAAGGTAATGTAGATCTGTCGTCGTAATATTAAACTAGTCTGAAAGGTAATGTAGATCTGTATTGGTAATGTCAAACTAGTCTGAAAGGTAATGTAGATCTGTCGTCGTAATATTAAACTAGTCTGAAAGGTAATGTAGATCTGTCAGGGTAATATGAAACTAGTCTGAAAGGTAAGGTAGTTTTGTCATGATAATATTAAACTAGTCTGAAAGGTAATGTAGGTCTGTAAGGTAGTTATGTCAGGGTAATAGCTAACTAGTCTGAAAGGTAATGTAATGCCAGGGTAATATGAAACTGGTTTGAAAGGTAAGGTAGTTTGGTCATGATAATATTAAACTAGTCTGAAAGGTAATGTACATCTGTATGTAAGAGATAAAACACGACTACGAGTAGGAGTGTTTTATCAGACTTATAAACCGTCAAATATTTGTCATGGACCTAAACATAACATGTTTCGGTAATCTTTTAATCATGTATACTATGAACATAACGGTGTACATGTATTATGTTTATATATTTCCAATGTTGCTCGTGCGTTTAGTTAGCCTAATTCACAAGGTTTTACAATTAATGGTCATGTGATAAATCCACTCACGAATGTACGTGCACGTGAGGTCAATTTCACTTTCATATAAAACAGATGACTGTCAATGTATCAAGCAGACGTTGATAAACAACTGATTTGTGAGCAAACAGGTGAGGACATTTACAGCATCAAGATTTTGATCGTATTGTATAAACTCACTATTACTCTGTGAAGGTCTACTAAAACGACTATAATAACTATTTTTAATCTGTTTCCGATGGAGGTTAACCAGTACTTTTTTTTCAAAAGTTAACGTAACGTAACCAGTTGTATTGTTATGAAATAATATAAATATTTACGAAATGATCCGAAGTTTACAGTGACATGAGCATTACATAATATAAAACCACCCAATATTAGCAACCTTTACTTCGACAATCTTTTTGCTTTTATTTCAGGACATCGAAGTGACGCCGTCCGTTTGTATAAGCGAACTTCAGAGAATCAAAAAGCTTCAGTGTCTGATATTCTATAAGGTGAAGTTAAGAAACCGAAACTTCAAGATGTTAATAAGTTGAACACAGAAATGTCACGTGATAATGAAGTAACAGCGAATCAAGACAATGGCACAAATGAAAATGTTGAAACTACGAATCGTAGCGATACATTATTACCCATGACCAAAACTTTCTCAGACGGACGAAAGAATATAAATGTTGCAGTAAATATTTCATAAAAAAAACGTCGTTCTATATATTTTTGTCCGACCAATAACATTTTGTTTTGTTAACAAGTTGTACAGCATGAGTTTGATGCAATTGTAAAACCTGCTACGGGGTTTTGATACAGATGTAAAATCGCCATTTGACAATTGTTAAACCGGCTACGAGGTTTTGATTCGATTGTAAAACCTCCTGGCAGCACTCATTACATTCATTTAACGATTTAATGGAACCCCGAACATCAAAGAGATTTGCCGTCATAGGTTTATAATGGTAATGTCAAACTAGTCTGAAAGGTAATGTAGATCTGTCGTCGTAATATTAAACTAGTCTGAAAGGTAATGTAGATCTGTATTGGTAATGTCAAACTAGTCTGAAAGGTAATGTAGATCTGTCGTCGTAATATTAAACTAGTCTGAAAGGTAATGTAGATCTGCCAGGGTAATATGAAACTAGTCTGAAAGGTTAGGTAGTTTTGTCATGATAATATTAAACTAGTCTGGAAGATAATATACATCTGTATTGGTAATGTCAAACTAGTCTGAAAGGTAATGTAGATCTGTCGTCGTAATATTAAACTAGTCTGAAAGGTAAGGTAGATCTACCAGGGTGATATCAAACTAGTCTGAAAAGTAATGTAAATCTGCCAGGGTAATATCAAACTAGTCTGAAATGTAAGGTAGTTTTGTATAGGTAATATCAAACTAGTCTGAAAGTTATGGTAGTTTTGTATAGGTAATATCAAACTAGTCTGAAAGGTAGGGTAGATCTGTATAGGCAATATCAAACTAGTCTGAGAGGTTATGTAGATCTGTCGTAGTAATATTATACTAGTCTGAAAGGTAGAAAGAATTTTGGTTATTGAATAAGGACTATATATTTATGTACTAAAATTCGATTGCAAACAATGTTCTTAGAAAGATAAAGTAATTACTAGTTTTATTATCTAATGAATTGTCTGGCTTTTCAATTTCTTTCTAATCAACTCGCGAAAATTAATCAATTCATTTCTTCTGGCTCTATGCTTTTGTTTAACACGCAAACAATACATTTACATGGACATTTTCACGTATTTCTTTTGTTCTATGAATTTGAATTTGTCTAATACCTAATACCTCAACCTTTTAACTGACATTTACGCAAAATAACTTACAAACACATCTTCTACTCGGCTTCGACTTTGTCTTAAACTAGCATTGCCATTAAAGTTACTCCCAGACTTGAGTTGTCAATTGAAGAGATATGTATTCTGCATCTATCGTACGTTTGTGAAGAGGAAACTCTTATAACAATTTGCTATTTTAGTTTTATAATAATTATTATGGTCTATTGAATAGGTAACAAAATGGGTACTGAACATAGAAATAGTTATATAGACACAGCTTTATGGAACAACAATCACTGGTTAAAGTTTTATGCAACGTTTCGACGTGCTTCCCCCGTCGTCCTCAGGCACATAATGAGAAGAAGTGATGGGCAAACTATATATACATTAATGCTCATTATTAAGAACACACAAGAGATAACTATTGCTGGTATTGGAGTCTTTTATTAATAGAAATTACATTGTTCATATAACTAACTATGCTTAATGTTGGAAATACCAGCAATAGTTGTTTATTTGATCTTCAATTAATCTTTTTTAATTCATTTACTTTACTTCAATTATTTTACTTAATCAGCCTGTATGTTATTTTAAGAATTATGTACCTCTTATTGTACCTGTTAAAATTTAATGTAATGTATCAATAAACCATTTATCTCTTGTGTGTTCTTAATAATAAGCATTAATGTATATATAGTTTGCCCATCACT
>NW_008709027.1:2264195-2335062 GCF_000327385.1 Lottia gigantea
AACACGTCGAAACGTTGCATAAAACTTTAACCAGTGATTGTTGTTCCATAAAGCTGTGTCCATATATCGTACTCACAATTGCTAAATGCCATTCAAAGACTTTATAGAAATAGTTGTAGTGTTGTACAATTACGATCTGTTTAATCTACAATAGGCTTACTTCAAAACAATATTCAGTTCAACAGTGGACAAATTTCAATTTAAAAGACTTTGTAGATACACCTTATTCCTTTGAGAAATCAACATTTAAAAGTTTTTGATGCTCCTAACTCAAGTTCACAGTGTCACGACTCTGATGACAATTTCAAGTACAGTTACTTGAAAAGCGGTACTCAAGGCTGCCACCTGTAGTCTAGATATCTTCGGAAAAGCTTCTAAATGCATCATTTACACTGGAGTTGGATGAGATTCAACAAAATTTTGTCAACTGGGCATTATGATTCTTAGTTTTTTTTAGAAACCTCATATGGAAAATACGAAAGGTATTCGTCTTCCTGAGAGATAAGAAGTAGAGTCTACAGAAACAGAAAGAATTCCACAGATGCAGAGACAAACAATGCTGTTTATCCAAGACCTTTTTCTTTCTTATAAGCTGTCAGATATTTCACAAGTGGTTCTATTGTGATAAAAATTACTTTCAAAAGTCTTTATTTTAAAGGTACGCCGATTGAAATTTGGAGATTGCTGGATGTCCTGCAATGGTAATATAAAAATAAATGGTGTTTGAAAGATGAAAGATCTTTCAGACCATAGCTGTCTCTACAGTTATCTGTCTCGATAATTGATTGGTGCATGATGTTTAACTTGCATGTTTACAATTGGGGGAGCTGTTTTGGGTTCAATCATCAACATTTTAGGTTTTCTAGTGTGTATTCCAATATCAGCGAACTTGAGTGACTAAAACATTGAATACAGTTTGCACCATGCCAATTGCACGTTAAATTCATAAGACAGCTTACCAGGTAAAGTAACGTACGCCCACTACCAGTTGTCAGAAATGATAACAAAGTCTGTAGTGGTTTAATATGTGAAACCAATCATCCGATTGTTACTAATTTCAAGCTTTTCTAAGATCTCATACCAAGTTTCATAAAAAAAAGTAATCTCTATCAGGCCTTCAAGCAAAATTAGACGTTCAATTTATACATGCACCCCGAATCATGACTATAACATGCCAAATTTGAAGCGTTTTTACTAAGTCAAGGGTAATAACTCTCATCAATATATACATACATACCAAGTTTAATCAAGATCGGATAAAAACTGTAGTTTATATCGTGCCTACAAGACAAATTTGACGTGTTTTTACTAGGTCAAGGACAATAACCCTGAAATCATTAATCAGATTATTACCAATTTCGAACGTGACTTAGGTCTTATCATTATCTGCAAGCATACAAATTTTAGCCTTTATCATGCATACAAGCCAAATTTAACGCGTTTTTTACTAAGTCAAGGGCAATGACTTTGAAACCGTTCATCCGATTATTACCAATTTCAAACTTGACCGAGATCTCAATAATATATACATGTATACTAAGTTTCATCAAGATCGGATAAAAAATTGAAGCCTTTAACTTGCATACGGGCCAAATTTAACGCGGTTTTACTAAGTCAAGGGCAATAACTTTGAAACCGTTCATCTGATTATTACAAATTTCGAACTAGACCGAGATCTCAGCAATATATACATACATACTAAGTTTCATCAAGATCGGATAAGAATTGCAGTCTTTATCGTGCATACAAGCAAAATTTAAAGCGTTTTTCAAGGGCAATAACTCTGATTATTACAAATTTCGAACTTGATCGAGATCTCATCATGCCTCTATCGTGCATATAAGAAATGTGGACGGACGGTCCAGATTTCCATGTGGGCGTATAAAAATGGATTAAATGCTGCAATTGTGTCATCCACAGATGATTGCTAAAAATAATGCTCTGCGGAGATTAATCGACCTTCTGGAAACAAAATTTAAATTTCAGAATGAGACCCCAGATTCTATCCGGCCACAAAGTTGTGTACGATCCATGGGTTGTGTTTAGGTGTGGTGATCAAGAAAAATTATGGTGCATCAATGATAGTAAGTCGTTGTAGAAAATCATAAAACTTTCTATCGGAAAAAAAGTCACGTTCCCTACTTTTGTGAAGAGTACAAAATAATCAAACCAATACAAACACGATATATGAGATAGACTCAAGAAAAACAAAATATATTTTAAAGTATCTGAACGTTCAGCTTATCTGATTCTTTTCACGCTTTAAGTTCTCTTGACATATTACATAAAGAAGGTGAAGTACAGGTCTAAGATGATAATTCTCTTTAAGTAGCCTTGTTACAGAGAAAAAACGGAAGATTGCAATTATCTGAGAATGTCAATAAAGCTAATCCTCTTATTTCTCTCTTTCTTAGTACTGAAGAAATCGAAAATAATCTGATTGATTATAGAAAACGTCTACATGAAGATAAGGCTAATAATAATAGACTGTTATCACTAAGCAGTTTACTAGGAGATGAAATAATGATCGAGTGTTTTGTGAACGATTTCATGGATCATATTGTTCCACTATTATTCTGAAATCCATTTATTTCTTTAGCCACAAATAATATAATGCAGTCAATGGTTTATGTTGATTCCCAATTTTAGTTCTCTGAGGACAGTATATTGTACAACAATCTATAGCTAAGCAGGATACACCCACTTACCCAATAAATGTTCAGTATATCAGGGTCTGTAACTCCGTCAAGGTCTGTTACTCCGTCGATATGTGTCGAATCATACCTAACATATTTACATTGTTTAGTTTGCTTCGTTGATCTTGGATTTTTAAAACAAATTCCTCTTCAAAAATTAGCTAGAGATTTGATGGATTATCAGATTAATCGGTCAACCGTATTTTACAGCTTAATTACTTAATCATATCTAAGCAGTTAGATTTTATTTTTTTGAAATTCCAATAATTCTAGGTTTTGGGTAAATCAATATTACATATACCAGGAGTGAAAAACAATATGATAAAAACACTTCAAACCGTTAAACACACTAGATTCTTTATCATTGATTTTTTGTAGGAGACGTAGGAGTGATCTTCAGTCGTGGAGGTAATCTTATCATTTAGCTGGATCGGAAATATCTTTATCCGGTGGTCATGGAACTTCCGGTGTAAATAAAGAGGCGATCTATATTTTTTCTAAAATGGTCGATTAAATCGATTCATGCAAAAGACTTGACAACAATATCTGATGAAACTAAAAGCTTTTAGGTAGCTGAGTTGACAGAAGGTAGTACAACAATTCCTACAGAGCGAACATTGAGTATATTCGACCTGATTTTATTGAGATAAATGACAACTCCAGCACACGACACGACTTCAGAAAGAAATACACATTTCTAGTAATAGCCCATCTATATTTCTCCAGATAATAATCTTTATGAATTACACTCACTGCTTCTTGTTCCATTTCCTGTTGATACGTCCTTCCACAGTAACTTATGGAATATCCACCACTATTTAGGTCTGTATCTTTCTGTCTATACTGTTTATCTAATCTGTGGTACCATCAATTTATAAGTTCCACTCAATTTATACGATTCATGTCCACGTTATCGTATACATTGCATGCTCATCAGAACCTGATGGCTACCAAATGACTAAGGTCGAGTCATAAGATATTACATTATATGGTACATTGAAACTCTCTTAATCGCGGAAATTCACACCTGGTCATATATAATCATCATTTTGCTCTTGCTTTCCGATATGTGGCGACGACACAGATATGAGAAATATTATTTTATTCACCAACTATTCAATTTGTTTAGTTAACATAAGTCAAAATTTATAATTAACAAGCTGTTTTTCAGTGTTGTTTCCGGTCAATATTGAAATATCTTGTTATATCATCCTCGCCTGACGCAGCTTGTCGTGTTCTATCTTGTCAAGGAACAGCTGCCATCAGACTGAATACAAGGAGTAAAAACATGCTACAGTGATTTCTGTCACGTATTTCCAATAGCAGTAGAAATCAACTAATAGAGTAGGGAAACTCCATATAATATTGTAAAGACTAAAATTATTGGATGAGGTTGAATTTTATTACTCTGAGAACGTTGAAGTTAGTTTCTTCAAACACAATAACCCTGGTGTTTATTAATAGGATAATGTGTTTAATGTAATTTGTGAAGAGATTAACTTGGGGCTATAAACTGTAACTTGTAGCAGAGATTAGATTAATTTGTAGCTATATATTATTACTACATAGCTTACAGCATAGCCGAAGGTCATTTGCCATATAACACAAACAAAACATGATTTCCATCTTGCTATATGTCCTGTAAGAAATTGATAAGAGTGTAGCTTAATATGATTTGGAATCAGAACAGTGCTATATACAGCCAATACATCTCCGTAATTAAGTTTCTGTTCTTTTCTTCTTCTCTTACACTTGTGGTTAATATAATTGCAGACGGGGATGTTTTACACTGCAATAATCACTCACAAATCATTCTGGAATATATTGAGATCTACACAATTTGTTACTAATTACATATATTGTTTTCTTTTCCCACGACGTTGACAGTAAACAGTTTACATTTTGTGTCAGTTTTAAGACTTACAGATAAAGTTAAATTATTGATATTAGGTATCATGGAAGATACCTTCATTTTTTTTCATTTAACTCAAGGCCAAAATAAACTTAATCACTTTAAAAGTGAATTTTAGCAAAAGTATATGACAAGTTCGATCCTAATCCATCCTAAATACATTCCCCAAACGCAATAATGACCTGTGTAGGAATTATACCCGATCTCTCCTAATTAGAGCGGGACAATCTCAAAATCCTTGAATACAAAAATACTTGTGCACTGATGGTATAAAAACGGGTTGAATGAAATGTCGGGCTTGCACAAATATAAAAAAGAAGAAGAATGGAATGGTAAGGATGGGAGCTACTCATGCCCACATCGCAAGATCCTTCGGTTGTTCCCGTGTTACTGAAACAAACTTGATGCGTCGTAACAGCCAGACAGGGCAGACATCAGACAGGATTAAAACGGGCAGACCCTTGGGAAAAACTTTACAGCTTTACTTTACAGTACCTTTACAGCTATTTACCACGGCGTGGTAAATAAAATTATTCATGATTTGATATTCTTTTCGGAAAAAAATGCTTAAAACTACCTAAATATTTAAAATAACGATTTTGCAATCAAATATTCATCATTTTTATCAAAAATTCCCTTTTTGAAAAATAAATGTCGTGTTTGTTTACAAATAAATGTCAAGGCCGATTGTGAAGAGTTCATGGTTGAAGGCTGAATACTTTTCAATTCAAACCTATCTAAAAAATTCCGCGTTGTATGAAATTTGGTGTACATTCATTTGTTCTTTCGGCAATAGATTTTAATTACAAATTAGTCAAATTTACTTTTAACTTTGTTAATGAATTGGAAAGCAGGCTTACTACAAGTATATCTATTCAAAATCAATTGAGGATTAAACTTCCCCAAACGATCGTAAGGGTATTTTGTGTGAAAATAAATTCCTGCATTTGATGCAATATGTCTCCAAATATTACTACGTTTTTACAAGTTAATACAGTGGCGTATTTAGAGGGTAGTGCCCTGGGAAAAAATAGGGTAAATGTGCCCCTCACTCCCGTCAATGAAATCCTGGTTACGCCACTGAGTAAGTAGACCTAATGTATATTTCCACAAAAATTGTAATGTTGTGTCCTACGGATATTAGGGTGATATGAGAATAAAAATCCCATAAAAGCGCAGACCTAGGTCATGAAGTTAAAATTTTATATTTAGCTAGGTACTGTTAAACGCGTTCGCCCCTATACTTTTTTGGTCTTTTTCATGTTTGCTCCTAGTTCGTTCGCCCTGGCTCCACAATATTTTGTGACACAATAATCCGTGATCCACTAAATTTGGACAAAATGTTTAAATATGTGTTTAATTGTCAAACTTGGTCACTTATAAATTTAAAAAGGACCAGTCCGCTATCATGTGACTAAAAAACTGACTTGTTAGTCTTTCATTCAAACCTCTTCCAATTTGTCGTCCAGAAACTTGCCTTCACCAACACAATGTTGTTTTTATTTTTCTTAGTGTCCAGAATTAAAATGAACTTCGAAACAAACAAATAAATTATGTGAAAACTGTAAAAACTTTCAAGAAAGTGGAAACATGGCTCACTTTTCAACTCGATTCATGCAGCAACAATTTTTTTGCGACCAGGACAAATCATTTTTTAATAGGGACAGTTACGCCAATTTTTTGACCAATCATACTTAAGTCTCAGAAACGGGATTGTTTTAGCTAAGCCAATCGGTAATACTACATACTACAGTTAAACACTATCAATATCTGTACCATTACTGACATCTACTACAAACTACAGTCAAACACTATCAATATCTGTATCATTACTGACCTTGACTACATACTACAGTTAAACACAGTCAATACCTGAATTATTACTGACCGTGACTACATACTACAGTCAAACAGTATCAATATATGTATCATTACTGACCTCCACTACATACTACAGTGAAACAAAATTAATAACTGTATTATTACTGACCTAAACTACATACTTCAATCATTCACTATCAATATCTGTATCATTACCGACCTCATACTTCTGTTAAACAGTATTTTCATAGGATGGTGCTAGGTTCTCGAGTATTCATAAGCTACAGACTGAACGCATTTCGAAAGACAAGAGCAATGCCTCATAACAATCAACACATTTTAAATTTATAATTTTATAGATTTTTCATTCATAATAATCACTTCTATAATACTCTACTAATCAAGTAAGCAATTAGATGCTCAGTAGGATTAGGCTTTGTTGTTTTCCTTTCACCAATGGTTCAAATATAGGAACAGTTAACAGTTGTCTACAAATCCTACGCATATCATCAGCCGCATTGGGTCTATTTCTATCTTTAGTTTTGATGACTAAAATGTTGAGGTTCGCTTGGGTTCGTCGTGTTGAAGGGCACCAGAAATCCTGAAACTCTATAATTCTTCTCCTACAATAGCCTGGGAACCAGGAATATACAGTATTATAGCTTGGAAATTAAAAATTCAATAAAAGTCTGTCAAAAGCATCGCTGTAAAATGTATATATAAACGAAATGCAGACTAATAGACAGCTGGAAATGCACGCAATACCGAAGTATGATCATAAACACGCATTCCTTATGGTTCACATCACATAGCAATTGCAGAAATTTTTAGACTGTGAAATTTAGCGTCCAAAATGCCCCAAAACCATAGTCACCGATATTAAATATGGCGGATAATTTTCTTCGCTAGAGATATTAAAATGCTTATTTTAGTGTGTTAACAATGTGAAATGTTCACAATATTTATATTTTTGAAACCTAAATAGTGTGATTTTTTAAAATGTTAAAAAAAATTGGATGAAATCCACCAATTAAAAAAAAACGTGGTAAAATTTAGTTACCACGTTTTGTCTCCATAGACTAACATGGTGACATTGGCCTAATTTAACAAGTTACCACGCCGTGGTAAATAGCTGTAGGGCTACTTCTGACTATTTATCACGCTTACCACGCCAGTGGTAAATAGCCACTGCCGAAAAACACCACGTCACGACCAGTACTTGCATCTCCGAAACCGCTTTCTGACGGCGACTTAATCCTCGTCTTCTGTTTTTTTTTTGTTAGTCCAGGTTACTCAGAGGTCAAGGAATCAGGGCTTAAAAATGGGTTTCCCTATTTTTAGTGTCAAATTAAGCAAACTATTTGATTAATTGGTGTTTCTTAAGAATTACCATGTATTCTTAATCATATCATTTTGTTCTTGTTGCATATAATTAAGAGTTTTAACCAATCATAATTAATGTATATACAGTCTGGATAACTAAAAAAAGACTTTTTGACCTTTCTTGATTGGTCACTCATTGCAATTATGCTGGTAATTCCCGCCTAATTTAGCTAATTATGAATTAATTATGGACATGTGAGAACACACCTACTTTCTATTCATATAAGTATTAGCAATTTCATTTTCAAAAATGAAAATAAGGGAACCCATCTTTAAAGACCGTTCAGAAGACAGCTATTGACAGCCCAACATCGTCGTTTGTGATTGAGATGGGCCCGCACTGTACATGGCAACGACGTGGTAGAGGGTCTTCTTCATTAATGGAAGTCGGTACCGTTTGTTCAGAGTTGATGGCAGAGAGTTTATCGTTGGGGATGTGAACGGACGGCGCCAGATTGCCTTCAAGAGGTGGTACCATATGTTGTGGGGAGGTATTTGTGGATACTCCACTGGTTACCGTTGACGGCAAGTTGACAGCTCAGCGTTACGCCGATGAAATTCTTCGTCCGACAGTGTTACCATTTCTCCAGCAACAGCCACATGGTACCATTTATCAGCATGACAACACCAGACCCTATATAGCCAGAATCGTAACCGAGTTCCGTGAAGCCAACAATATCGACGTTTCGCCGTGGCCTGTATGTTCTCCCGACATGTTCCCCTAGAACACTGGATCCTCGTGTTCGACAGCGACATACCCCCATGCAATTTGTGGTGCTGGTACTGACTTATCAATCTGTTTAAAACATTTCAATCATTTGTATTGTTTTTTAATAAAGGGTTTTGCAAACCTAGGTACAGTTTCTTTTGGCCTTCAGTATATTTCACTAGTTCTTTTATATCAAATCAATTAAACTAAAATTCGATTCAAATAAAAAAGATAGCTTGCCAGGCAAGGTAACATACGCCCACTGTCAGAAATGATTAAACAGTCTTTAGTGACTACAGGGTTGCACAATATAGCTAATAGAGAAAAACGTCAGGTCAGACACGATATTTCGGTGAAAAATTATCCGATCATCATGAAAATCGATAGATCATCATGCAAATCAATAGGGATCATCTTCATAACGACATAGACATACAAAATAAAAATCAAAAGAATCTGTAAAGAATTGTAGCCTGTAGAGTGAGCACGAGTTGCACAATATAGCTAATAGAGTAAAACGTCAAGTCAGACACGATATTTCGGTGAAAAATTATCCGATCATCACGAAAATCAATAGGGATCATCTTCATAATGACATTGACACACAAAATAAAAATCAAAAGAATCCATAAAGAACTGTAGCCTGTAGAGTGAGCACGAGCCAAATATGAACGGACGGACGGACCGACGGACCGACGGGGTGATTACAATATACGCCCATCTTACGTGTGGGCGTATAAAAAGCATTTCCCTCTTGATATTTTAATGTCTATGGGATTTGAAACCAACATGTTGAATCCTTATATAACTAAATTGTGCAAAAGAGGCCCTGGTTTTGCAACTATTTCGGTACAATGGAAAAACCTTAAATTACTTTTTGAAATTTAATCATTTATTAACATGGTAACAATGGTATTTGAACAATCGGGTCAATCTATGAATTTGTTCATCTTATTTACCGCGTATAATATCAGAAGCATTTGGGTCTACCTTGTGGGTTTATTGGGACATTTAAAACAAATCTAAATTTGACGAAGTTTGATCTGGTAATAAAACTGAATGTAATAAAACTGATGGCACTAGAAGGCCTCATAATTGGTACGTTCTAAGTTAAATTTGTTTTATGCCTATCTCTGTCAATGGTATCACAGATGATAACTGCAATTGATCAATCTTATTGCAATCACACAATACGTATAAACCAATTATATTATTCGATGTAAAATTTTAAGATCAGCCAGTGGTTTTAAATAGAACACTGTACACGGGAGGAGGAGTTGTAAAAAAAGGAAATTGTAACAATTTTCCACAATATCAATAAATAATCACTTCATCTTTAATATCTGAAATCTTTTTATCAACTGAACTGATGGCTTGAAGTCACCACTGTGATGCAGGCTCTACTACCTTTCGTACTAAAGGACTGAAACGATTGGCATCTAACAGCAAAATTATTAAAAGGATTAAAATTCCTGTTAGAATTTTTATACGGTTCAAAACGACGTTAGATTTCTCGTTCATCTTCTTAGCAGCTCTGTTTTTTTTTTTTTTTTTTTCTCTACTGGTACGCTTATCTTCCTCGGAATCGTCTGCTAACTCATTCACAGTATACTGTCTGACTGTATCCGAACCTTCTTCGGACGAATTTGTCATTTTCATAAACTTTTACTATTGAATTTTACTAGTACTGTTCTGACAAATGCTCATCACTTTCTAAGAATTCCCTTTTTCAACACAAGCAATAATTTCAACAAAATTCACTAATAATTCAGAATTAAAATTTTGTTACCAGATCTTTTCCAACTAAAATCATTTTATCTTTCCGATTTCTTTGCTAAATCATCCTTTAAAGCACCCAATTCGACATTTACTTGGGACATAATATAATTATTGGCTTCAACCCTATCCAGTATCTTATTCAGTTTTTCTTCGATGGAAGACATAATTAATTACAAATGTTTGTCTTAGCGAAGGAATTAACAAACAAACATGTAACCCGTTATACTGAACATGATTAAAAACTGATCACTTTGATCACTCTGAATTTGTTCACATGACAAAGAAAATACTTCACTCTTAATTCGTTCAACTCAAACAGAGTAAAATATGTGATGAATTGAAATTAATCTTTTATCTCATTTGGCTTTTAAATAATTTGAAAAATTCAATTGACCATTTGCTTACTTCTCACATTTCTCCCGCCTTCGTCCCTTATTTACTTTTCTTGTATTTATTATCATCCGTATTTATTTTTATCATTTGTGCATATTCATTATTAAATCCGTAATTTTTATTAATTTTTTACACGTAATTTCACGCTGCTGCGAGATAACGGTTACCTGTGATCTCGCGAGATTTATTTGCTATATAAACACAAGCAGACGAATGATTCTTCAGGTCACTGGTTCGTTCAGTTATTGATTATGGTTGTATTGCCTATGGTAAAGCAAGTGATACTCAACTGAAAAACCTCGACGTTCTACACATGAAAGCTACATGTATACGTATTGCCACAAGGGCCGTCGTAGGTACGAAGAATGAGGCGCTACTTCAGGAGGTGGGAGAGAAATCCCTTTCTCTTCGGAGAGAGGAACTATCAAATTCTGGGGGAAACTTCAGTATTTGTCCGAAAGCTGTCCAATGTATTCCAGCATCAGAAGATTTACTCGAGTAACCAGAAGAATCGGAGTATTTCTTACGGGTAAGCGGTCACTGATCTATTGAGAGAGCATCAGCTCGATCAAGTAACGATCCGTGAACGACGCATATCGGTTACTCCGTTTTGGAAGGTCACCAACCCGACAGTCAACACCCGGACAGCTGATCCAGAGTACCAACAAGCACGAGAACCCAGTGGGAGCAAAAGCTCGCGCTCTTGATCTCAATGATTCCGTGTACGCCGACCATTTGAAGATCTACACCGATGGTCCCAAGGGTAGCTAGTACCGCAACAGGTTACAGCTTGTGCATCCCAGCAAAAGGCATCCGCATTAGTAAAAGGATCCCCCCGCATTGTTCAGTGTTCACAGCAGAACTTCTTGCCATTAGGGACGCGGTAGCATGGCTATCCGTCAATCACACGGAGCATGCCGCGATTCTATCCGACTCGCTGAGCAGCCTCCAATCTATTTTTCTCACCTCTTCTAATTTTAGATCAGAAGTTATTGCCGAAATAAGAAAAATGATCCACAACTACCAAACCAACAACGACCACAAGGTTGAATTAGTATGGGTTCCATCGGACGTCTCCATTCCTGACAGTGATCAAGCAGACCGTTGTGCCAAGGAAAGTCTGAGTCTGGAGGATATCGACCCTGTAGAAAAACTCCTATTCGGAATTCTGCAGTATCGTATCTTCTAGGATCAACCAGAAATGGGCCGACATGTTACGGAACCTCGACACTGCAAGATACCAGATTGATCCGAAGATACCAAATCAAACCAAACCATCCATCTGTAGCCATCTGCAAAGTGGCAACCAGACTCCGGACCAACAATGTACTACGAGACCATCAGTTCAACGCCATTGATAAATGTCGCTGTGGCCACGTTGCCACAAGGTCGCATGTCCTCATTCAATGCACTGAACAGAAACCCGCTCGTAAGCCACTGACAGAGTACCTGGAAACCAAAGGCGTACCACTCACTATACGGAATGTTTTGGCTCCACCCACGGATCACTGGTATACGATAATGGAACTAATCTTCCATTTTATAACCAAATCTGTCTTGAACAGATAGGCTAAGTTTTTATACTCAAAGTTTCTTAACACTTTTAATTATATCCAATCAATTTAGCATTTTTCATTGCAGAAACATCAGAGAACATCTTTCCCTCTTATGTTGAAAGCTTTTCCCCCTTTTATTTTTTTCTTCTCTCTTTTCTCACTTTCTGTTTTTTCTTTTTTTCTTTTTTTTTAGATCCTCTAGTTTTCCAACAGATAACAGATAATCTAACCAAACCAACGACTACCATTCGACTACCAATCAACAAGAAAAACCGTGATCAGAACGAGTTTGGAAGAATGAAGGAGATCGAGTAACTCTCGCCACACCATCCAGGGCCGAGTTTCACCGCCATGTCATTCGACCCGACCAGATCTAACGAAGAATCAACAACCAAACCAACAACACAGAATCATCCAATTTGAACCAATCCAACTACCAACTACTACGACTACCAACAACTACCTAGTTTGCGATATCAGCATCCTCTGGAATCGAACGTTAACTTGTCGTCTACCTACCTACCTAATGACTCTTCAGAAAGAAAGATAGTGTGCTTTCAGCGGGTTAGTAATCTTTCTCTATGAGCTATACCCCGAAGGTCCCTTGTGACCAGATTTATCGGCGGTACCTCATTACCCAATTTTTATCGGGCGGTCCTTTGTGATTATTGTTACCGGTGTTGATTCTTTTATTCGGCATTTTCTTTGTGATTTGTGTTGTTCCAGTATAGTTTAGTGCTTGTGTGGTATTTTTAACGTGTGTGCCACCCCAAATATTTTGGGCTATTGTGTATTGTTTTTATCATATGTGATTGTGATTTTGTGCCACTTTGTGAATAGGACAGCGCTCTGGTTCGTGGTTCCTATTTTAGACCAATTCAATTTGTGTATAGGACTGTGCTATGTGATTCATGTTACCCAATTTGTGTCTCGTAGCAGCGCCCATTTATTTTTTTTAACACCATTTTCATAGAGTGTGTTGTTGTATTTGAATATAGATAATTGATATTTTTATATATAAAGTTTTAAAACACTCGTTTCTTTGATTGAGTAAACTGAGATATTGGTTCCAGTGTGTTCTTGGCAGTAGAACAACATCACCCCATTTTGTACATTCAAGTCTTTGGGGGTTCTCAAAACTGGGATAGATTATAGTCACTTTTGAGCTGACACTCGCTCCCGTTAACGGAGAGATTTTTGCGTGATTCTGGTGCTGTGTAGCAAAACCCCAACCTCAGATTAATAAATCCAGGTACACGCTACAAATACAATAAAATTCCCTTAAACTTGAAATTCGTTCTCTCCTGGTTTTTATTTACGGTATTATCGCATGATCTATGTAACGATTACAAAATTACAACTTCAATTTATAACTTACCATCAAATCTATGTTGACATTACTACATTTACCTAATCAAATAAGGGAATTTTTTCCAAAAGAATGAAACTTATAAATGTCTTATTGTTGCATGTGTATTGGTAAAACAAAACTCTAAATTTCGCCTTTTATCTTGATATTTTTCCGAGGGTTGTTTTTGATACTATGATTATCTACTGCATTGTCCAATTATTATTGTCTCACAAATGGTTCCAATGAACATTAAAATTGGTTAAATGAATCAACCATTTAAATTCAATACTGCTATCAGTTCAAAAGTCACAAAGTCTTTTAAATAATCAAAATCAGCTCAGAGATATATAATTATGATAATTACATATGTCGCTGATGACCAACCTAATACCATACTGTCTTCAAGCAAATTATATATATATCATTCTCGAATATATGAATTAAAATTTTAGACGATAGAGTACAAATGTCTGTTAATATAAGATTAAATTCCAATAAATATACGAATATTTGTCAGAAATGAAATGGGTTGAAATCATCTTATACGCAACTCAGACAAAGATGATGCAGATTAACATTGAAACTTATTTGACTGTATAAAATGAAAAGGAACTATTGAGCGATATTTCATTAAAACTTTGGTATTAAACATTGACTTGATACAATACAATATATCTGTGCCTAAGTTTATAGCTATAGATATATCGACATGTCCCTAAAGGTTTCTCTTGTAGTCAAACTCATCTTGTTATACAATAAAATAAGCTATCAATGGTAGGTGCAAGTCATTTAGTTTTATGCTTTTCAATTAAAACCCAACAGAGAAAGCCATACAATTAGTACAAGTTCAAGTACAGTACGACTCTTGCTATATTATATTGTTTTATTTTGTGTGTAACATTGAGCCGAAATGGCGGATATGACGCCAAGAAGGGTATGAGTACCCTTCTGGACACCTTGTGCCACTTCCATTATGAAATGCTTCTCATTTCTGAGTGATAAATAAAATATAAAAAATGTTCAGTCTCGTCACTAGATTTCGGATTTTACTTTCATATCTTTGTGTATATTGAGCAACAATAGCCGTGTTCACACTGGCGTTTTAAAACGGATTCAATGACACTGAAACCGCTTTGAACCGATCTCAAACTGATCTAACGAAACCCTTTTCTAACCGATTTCAACAGATGCGGGTTATCCATCGCCCTTTCCAACAGCTTATCACGATACAAACACATGTCAGGCATTCACAGCAGCTCTTTAAAGCTCGTTCTGTTCTACCCAATTGGGAAATAATTGGGGGATGGTTTGGTCGGGGCCAGAGCGAATCAATTTGCTACAGATATATATGTCGGATTCTCAACATCCGTCTACGCCAATTCTGTCGAATTCTTCGAAAGAGCACCGCCGTAAGAAGTAGAAGATGAATTTTACCTTTGTTTTCGTTTGGCATCTGTTGATCATGTTGTTTCGTAGGCGCATCGACCTCGGAATACGACCTTCACATTTTGTGAGGAGTTTAAGGGATAGGTTGTTAGTATGACGCATTTTGTATCGCATCGAAAAGCTTCAGAGAGTTAGTGTGACGCAACCAAATTGAATGCGCTATAACGAAATCGGTTTAATATCGCTTTCAGTGTGAGCAGCAAATGGCGGATGTTGGGCAAGACACTCCTGGACACCTTATACAACTTCTCATTATGAATTACTTCCTTAGTTCTTAAGCTACAATCAATATATTACCACTGTTGTTTGGATTTTAGGTTTCGCTTTCAGATCGTTAGTTTTTTGGGTTTTTTTTGTTTATGTTGATTGCTTACCCAGTGACATCCCTTAAGATGAAAACAAATTGATGCAGATAGCTAGTCTTGGTTAAAAACGGGACGAGTGGGCATACTTTCTAAGTTACATATTATGTAGTTAAAAAATGCTGTAAATAGAAATTACCTAATGGATTATACGTCTATCGAATAAGGCCAGCCAGGAATTGTATTTTATTTTATACAATGGCCATTGAATCAATATTTATCACTGTTTATGTTACAATGGGTGGAATAAACATAGTAACTAACCAACTGGAGCGGAAACAACACCTATATCCGGTTGACAATTAACTTCCGCTTTTAGCTAGTAAATTGTCTTTACGGTATAATCTATTGAAGAGGAGTGTAATTGTTTTAGTCTTGCAACGGAGATAGAACTGGTCTTCAAATACTGTTCAATAGCAAAACAGTATCTATCATTAACATCCAGCTGGGATTACATATCATTTAGATTAAAATATACTTTTAAATGTCAGGTCAGCTTGGTCTTATCACCAATGTCTATATGTACTAGTATTTTAATAGAATTAATATTTCGGAAATATTTCTGCCATTGGCGTTAGCTGATTTGGCTTTGTATAAAAATTCATTACACGCGGCTACCATGTGAGTGAAATGGAGACTATTCATCTGTCATAGAATCACTTTAACTCGCTACTGAAATATTTGACAAAAGACTGTTCCATTAGAAATTAAATATCTATAGACCCAAGGGTACATAATGCTGATATGATTTATATAACGCTAATTAGCTTGACTAAGCCTAGTCAACTTTACATTCTAATTATATTGAACTATAATCAATGTTTCCCCTCTCTGTCTCTCTCACTTTATTTTATTATCAGACAATGCATTTTCACACTTCATGGTGAAATCGGCTTCAGGCTAAACAAGAAAAATATTGAACTGATAATCTATAGTAACTCAGTTACAATTCATTCATCTCCTTCTTAAAGTCTGTCAAATTTTGAAGTGAAGCTTTGAAAGTTTGTGCACTGCCTTGAGATACAGTTTGTCTGAGAAACAGACTCGTCTGAAGGTGTAGATGACTGCAAATGTGAATGTCTAAATAAACAAATCAATAAGCCAGTCTAAATATTGTGATGATATTGAACGCATTGTGGTATTAGACAGTGAGATAATTCTATATCATGATCTTAAACAAATCATTCATAACACGGTCCTCAAATATACTTCTGACAATTATTTAAAGTACACTAGCCTTCAATTAATTTGACCTCAAATTTGATCAACAAATATCTAACGCTAACGCTTAAAATTTGTTTCGATCGAAGCATAAAACAGTAATTTCAAATTTATTAAATGGTAATGCCGAAATAATGTGATTATTATGATAAAAACAGATTCTTCATTTTATTGATGTTTTCAACAACTTGACCAACTGGTGCCACTTATTACCAACCAATGTCTTGTGCAGTAGGTGGAATGTTGCAGTGACTGCTTGTTTTCCAACTGTCGAGGATATTAAATGTGTAAAGCCTGTAGGCCTAGTACAGAAGCTAAGAGATGGCAAAGGGACTACTCTTGTTGAGTGTAATCTTGCAAACCTAGGGACATGTTACTTGTAATCATTGACCCCTTTTTAAATATCGCTAAATACAATAATTGTGTTTTTAGCAAAATTGGAAGTGGCGAGGGAAGATCAAAATTGTTCTTGGCAATAATGGTGAATGATTTTGTTATTAATATTGCTTATAACTATACAATGGTTTAGTGCAGAGAGAAGGGAAATGGGTAATATCAAAATGAGGTTTTGAAATTGCGAAATTTCACAGTGAGAATTTAGCCAATGATTCTATATAGGTATACCTAAGGTGGGTGGGGCAAAAGTGAGAGATGTCCCTCTGAGGCGAGGCCCGAAGGGCAAAATCAAGAAGCCCATGGACGGGGCATTTGAAGGGGGGGGGGGGGGGATTTATGACATATTATAGAATTTATATGACACCATGTATATCTACTGGCTCTTATACTTTATGTTAATTCTAAGACGTATTATCACTTTAAACTACCATCACTGATTTCCAAACGCTCTTGTAATCTAGAGAAGAAATTGAAAGGGACGATGGGAGACTATCCGTTTTTAATAAAATACTTCAGACTACTTTAATTTGTAAATGTAAATATCTGTAAATGATTCACACTTCTGAACGTGATTGGTAACCTGCCTTATATAAAGGCAGATACCTAATTTCATTAGAAACACGGTGGACAACAATATTTATTACCTCAAATTATATTAGTTGTGGCATTACTTTATATAAATACCCCCTTCACATCGGAAAGAAGTCTTTACTGCACGACAACGGCGAAGGAAAATTTTAACAGATCGTGTTAAGGTCGTCAGGAGCAGGATAGATGCGCATCGTGCGGTTGTCGTAGATGTTCGGGAACTCATTGAGGACGTTTATGGTTACCAATACATGCGTAGCAAAGATGCTGCGTAAACGGTTACACTTCCAACAGCTGTTACTTGGCGTTTTTACTGCGACCCTCGATATTCTGACACTTTCTACGTTTTCTGAGCCATTTCGTTTCAACTGCGTTTATAGTTTGTTTAATACGACTATGAACTATGATCAGAGCGATAGTCCAGAAATATAAGTATGAACGATTGATGTACATCGTATTTAGCCTTTTAAAACTAGAAAAGGATAGATGCTTGATTTATTTATATACAACAAGGTCATTTTTTTCTTACAAGAAATTTATCTATGTTCCGAAGAAAAAGCAACTAGAATAGATGAAAATAATTTCCAACATAAGCTCAATTGTGACCAAATTTGAAACTACTAGATCCACGTTACATTAACATTCTCTCGAAGAGAAAGTTGGATATTAGATTTTCGGGTCTTTTGATTGATCCAATAACATGGCCATGAAATAAATGTTGTACATTAAATTATGACTGTTAAAGTCAGTCGTACTATGAATAAATAAAGGAATAATTACTTAAATTGTTGATTAATTGAATGCGGGATTAATCGTGCAATGTCTCTATAATTATAGCTGACTCAACACGTAGATTTCTCCAGTGATTTCTTATGATTATACATGCTATTCTACATGTAAACTAAGGACGGGATGTTTATCGACTGGACTTACAGATTGTGGGAAACCAGACAGGTCAGTAAAATTAGATACGTTTCTTTATGATAAAATATGCACAATGTTGAAGGTCTACTGCCCAATCGTTGATATAGATCAGGGTTTTTTTTTAACCTTTTTCTTGTTATTACCCCCTCCCTCCTATAAATTCTTCCAATTCCGTGATTTTCATAAAGACTTTTCCTGCAATTTATTATGCTGGAGAATATGAACTGATGAGAACAACTTAAATTATAATAGTCCAAATTTTTTATTCGAGATTACAAAGCGCCCAATTACCCCCCTAAAACTTTAATATTACCGTATTTTGGTACCCACAGGTTGAATGAAATGAATGGAGTTGTGCGTCCTACTTTTCTGCACCATGAGAGCTAATGATGACGGACAACGCCATGCAGGGTGCAATATGGGAAATTTAGCCAGGACAGCGGCATTAGCCTGCTCTTTTTCGATTTCCAGCTGTCGAGGGATTTTTATCGTGCACAGCCTGTAGCACCGGGCCCTCGGTTTGTTGTCCCATCCGAACGACTAGAAGCTTTTTCCATGTCAGCCCCTCTTACCTGCATGCAAAATCCGAAGATATTATCTCGACCTATGTCGGAGTTGATGCAAGCGTCTAATTTACTAAGCCACCGCGGTTCCCTGGTCTAAATTTAAAAATAGAAAAAACATCATGTATGTACGACGGCGTATTAATCAACAATTGACATTCCCCATCAATAATATCTCATATTACATATACCTACTATAAAACTGGAAATTTTTGGGTTGGCATGTATCTGTTGAGATGTAACGTTTTACTCCTGTTTGGGTTAAGGAAGACGTGCAATCAGAGTATTATACGTCAAAAGAGTGATCCTTAGCTATGTCAAGAGTGAGGATCGGCACTCACGTCCAACTCACTGCACAAGCCCAAGGTCGGATATTACGATCAGCTAGAACTTTTATTTTAGATGCTATGAAAGTATACATGATCATGCACATATTCATTATTCCTTCAAATAAATAATAATGAATTGTTGACCAAATAACCTGCACATGTCATCATATCAATAGCCGA
This sequence comes from Lottia gigantea, assembly GCF_000327385.1. NCBI lineage: Eukaryota > Metazoa > Mollusca > Gastropoda > Lottiidae > Lottia > Lottia gigantea. The sequence continues at coordinate 2,283,805 of NW_008709027.1, forward strand.
CAAGATTTGTCAACAGGTGAAATAAACCAAACTGTTTACTCTGAAATGTTTCCTCGACAGTTGGAAATTGGAAATACGTTGATGAATAAACACTTCTGTCCGTTAGATTTATTTTCTGCAAGTCTAGGTGACAAATCGCATCATGTTTGTAAGTGTTCAATTTTCAGTTACGAACAGATATAAGTATAAAGACTCAAAAATCATTGCCTTTGGTGAGTAAAAACTTTGCTCGATGTGATGTAGACTTAAATTCGGTATCGTTTCAAGTCAATTTCATTGCTTAGTGAGTTGACTTATTCAGTCATAAGAGAAAAAAAATTAATATGAATTTGTTAAAGGTGGGGTTGTCATTTTTTAAAATATTAACTTTTTATATTCATTTTTCTCTTAAACTAACATTTCATCTTGAGTTATAGTATGAAATTAAATATAAAGATAATATAGTAGTGGTTAATACATTAATATAATATGAGAGATTTAGACACTGTCAAGATTATCCTTGTAGTTAGAGTTAATTAGAGTTTTCATTAATAACCATAGATAATCAGAGCATGATTTGAAGATTATGGAAAGACGTCTTGAATTGTGATGAAGTTTAATCTCGTGTATGTACACACGTGTTGTATTGAATCTAGCTAATGGTCTTGTTTTTCTGTTTGACACAACTTGCGACTGACTGGAGGATCGAGGTGGTGTACTGAATCGGTAGGTTTTTTATTATATGATTACTCATTCCCTTTGCTGGTGGTAAATGTTTTAATGTATGTTTTGGAGAAGGGTATAGTAGTTTACTGCAAATGGCAATATGAATGACCCCATGTCGTGATAGAATACGTTGTTATACCAAGCACTACAATTACAAGGATAGAGCAATGCGTAGGCATTCAAAGAATGCTCAAACTTAAATTCGATTCATACACAGAACGGATGAACATATGGTGTCATTTTCTCGCTAAAAATCTGAGAAGGTGCGTGGGACAAAACATCTCATTTAATTGATTCAGAATAATAGGTAGTAACACCTTTTATATTCAAATTTAGAAATTTGGATTTTTACGAAACCAAAGGAACACAGGTCAGTCCTGTTAAAAGCTAAAATGTCTTCTCCTCCTTTATATTACAATATATTCATTGGCTTGATCCACTGTGTTACTCTCAAATAAACATTCTAGAATAGCTCTAAATGATCTAAGTATTGTTTTTGCTTTAAATTATAAAAGGTGACATTTCTCGATCAATTTGTATTGTTCTATTTATGGCAAGGGAATTAAACCAGGTGTCTCTATCTGCCAATACTATATGTATTGAGGTGATATATGTTTTAAACCACTACTATCTGAGTAGTTGAGTTGAACACCACGCCACGTTAAGGACTAGCGACGTCAGGTAATCTTCTAAAGTTTTATTTTAACTATTTCGATATTACCTGTTAATTAAATTTCTATTTAAGATAAGGTTGCGAGGAGGGAGAATGTTTTTATCAGTATTTTTTTATATAAGATGAAGAGGAACAGCTGTTACTACTGTAAGCAAAGATCTGGTGTGTCTATACGTCATTTCAATCAATATTGAACCTTTTACTGTTTATATTATTGATTATATTTCTTTCTTATTCTAGGCATAATATTCTCTTCACTTCATTCCAAAATGACAGATTAAGTTCACAAGTCACAAAAATTGCAGGATTTTAATTCCTGCCATGAGGATTATTAGCCGACGCCTTGTCCGAACGTCTGGACATGGTGAGGAAATGGATCATGGTAAGAAGGATCATGGACATAGAGATCATGGTGAAGAGGATCATGGACATAGAGATAATGGTGAAGAGGATCGTGGACATAGAGATCGTGATGAGACAAATCATGGACATAGAAATCATCACGACAAGCATCATGAAGTTAGAGATCATGGAAAGAGAGGGGATGATAATTCAGGATATAAAACAACATATGCTGCTCAAGAGATAAATGCTGAAGAAGGAGTTTCTAATCCTAGCGCTAAACATAATGATTATATTTTTGGAAATATTACAGGTAAGTCTTGATCTATTGTACGAATTTCGGACTTAATCAAACATTTAATACCTGCTATTGGCAAATATCAAGTTAAAGTTTTTGTCTTCCATCTGTGCAACGTATCACGTTGTTCTTTTTACCCTTGACAAAGAAATGATTTAAAAAGTTTGACAAATTGATGTCATAAGATTGATATATTTCTTAGAAACTTAGCTGTGGCACATTGTACAGATCTTAAATATTCAGTTCTTGTTCATGGCAAGACTGGCTACGCATATTGATATAGGCTTCTAGCTGACGCTTTAAACACACTCGTACACTAACTGTGGTAGCTAAAACTCAGTGACTTTAGGGTATCCTATATTTAGATGATTTATTACTTTGTACCTTTTTTATTCTAACTTATACATGAACGTTAGTGTTTTAAGCTCATTTTGACATATCTTAACAAATATAGGTCATAATATATTGAAATAACATCATACAATGTCACATGCATAACAGTTATTTAGATGTATATCAATTGGCTAAATGCGATAGGATAAGGTGACAAATGGACATATTATGCATCTTGCATCATGATTTCACAGACATTGCTTTCGTGCATTTAAATTCCAAAGAGACACGGAAAAGGCATAAATCAAATAATGCAAAACACAAAATGAAATTAGTTTGAAAAAATATGATATTTGTAGTCGCGCTGGTTTATTGTGTCGTTATAACGTATGCAGTTTTTTCTCCAATGCATATATCTATAATATGTTTTAACACCTTTCAATGTGGATATAATCTTTTATATGATATGGAAATGAAAAAGGAAGTTTGTAAATTGTTTAAAACTGTTGATTTGAAACTGTATTGTACATATTGGAGATTGTACCAGATTTTAGATTGTAAGGAACATCATGCCATATTTAGATGTTACACATACACCTAAATAGAGTGTCATTATGAAACCGGATATGAGTGGGAAATTGATATTTAAAACTAATTATCCCGGTCGTCCATTTATAGCAAAATTATTAACACACTGTGGATTATACATTATCATCAAATTATAACCTTGTCCGGTTTGATTATTATGAGATAAGCTCTTATAGTTAGTATGTGGTTGTCGCTTCAGGCATTGACTATTAAGTCTACATGTATTACATATCTTATTTTTACTGCTTATTTGATAGTAATTGAGAGTTATTCAGCCCAAGCGATTAGCATTTCACAACCCACAGATTCCTTCATTACAAAAACGTTCACGATCAGCGGTGAAGCTAAAACGGATTCTATCAATTATAATAGAGACCATATAAAATGGTGTATTTAGACACTGCTTAGTTTGTCAGACATTCTGTCCTCAGTGGTTTTATGGTATCGGTTAAAATTATTTAATTCAGCGTGATACTAGCCATTGTCTCAGTTGGTCACTTTTATTATGCTTACACCTTCACGTCACCTCCAACTATTTCATCATCATGAAGTTTCCTTGTATTTTCATAAGCTTTGCTGGAAAATTTGAGTTGCGTTTTTTTTAGTCCAAGTTTTGAATTTGATAAAATATGAAGATTAGGCTCAAATAACCTATAACATAACCTTTGATTCGAGCATAACAAAGATGAAATTTAATCTTCTTAGAACACATAGGAATTTTTGCACTTTGAGGTATAGACAAAGGTATTATATCAAAAAATAGATATTCTGACTCTAAAAATGTAATTACAATGAAATGGCTATAAAATCACTTTAGATTATCAACAGAATACCTCTGACATTTAAAATAAATTGAAAATAAAAGTCATATGAAGAATCAAATTAACGATCAGGCTTCCATTTCAGATTGAATGTAAACAGTAACAAAAAAGGCTGGTAGCCTTTACGCTGGTCAAGTTGGGGGTGGGCAGTGGGGCGGGGGTCAACACGTCGCTTCATACCCCACAACCACACAAAATCATGCGAGAATTGTGTGTGTACCGTAGAAATTGCACAACATTGTGTTTATACATCTATACCGCTTCCATAGTATAACGAATGTGTTAATGAAATATAAATGTACACCGAGCTGATCTACAGATATGTAAAACTAACGCAACTATCATTGTTATGGGACAAACAATGACAGTAACTCTTTGTTTTGAAGTCTTTACTTGTGGTACTTTAATGATGTTAAATCAATTGCGATAAATGTCATGAAATTCTTTGATATATTAAAATGTAAAGCAATTAAATAGGAAGCTAAATCGAAGAACATTGTATATTTTACGTTAGTTAACATATCTATCCAAGAAACAGAGTAAGCAGTAGATTAATCATATTTTGAAAGCAGTTAGGAAAGTTTACCTCGAGAAAAGTGTTATTTTGTAAAAATCATATATCTTTAATATAATTATTTGATTACTGTATGTGAAAGAATATATATAAAAAATAATTAAAATCAGGCGAATTTTGTATGTCTAAACATGCTTTTAAAGTTAATTATTGATGTGTGAAAAGTAAGTAATAAAATATACAGTTAATAATAAGGTGTTGTAAATATTGATATATGTAATAACAGTAATCATATGGTATCCTGGGCGGTGGACTTATATATTAACGGTTGTAGGTTACTTATTACTGATCTCTAATCTTACTTCTTAGTGCAAGATGTTGGGTTGATTACATATTGTTTCATATGGGATTAAAAGGTATAAAAAGAAATGACACAAAGTGGTAATGAAGGGACTAAGTGGCAATAGCCGCAAGTTAGGATTGATGTGCCAGAAATATTAATCGTCTATATATTGGTGTGCTACGATCTACAAAATCTATTATGCCATTCTTGACAGAAGGCGAGGAACTTGACCATCAAGTTGACCGTTCCAGACCGATGGTCTAACAGTTTTAGTTATTTAAATCTTTAAGAAAATTTGAATTAACAATCACACTTGGCTTCGCTCATGTCGTTTTTTCCATGATAGCCTGAAATGTCACTGCCGTAGAACGTGATGTAAGCAGTGATCTTTCAGTCCCTTTGTAGATGTGACGAATGCAGATAAAATTCTAGTGGAAATACTCCTTTAGGTTAAAGCTGCTTTTTGCTAAAAATCAGAGAAGGGTTAATAAAGGTAGGAGAAGAATGAGTGGAGGAGTGGGTGTAAATACAATAGGCTAGAGAAAATGAGAAATGTATAATCTTTGTTTCAAAGATGTTACAGTTACATTTATAAACTATGATCGACTTCAGTTGATATATCGCCATGAGGTTATTATTATAAGGCAGATGTTGAATATTCGCAGTATATACAAACGACTGAAATCCACGTATAACACGTCTATATTAGGAAAATAATTGATTAGTCATTGATTTTAAGGACCTTTTTAAACCATTTGTTTCGTATATTACTTCATTACCTTTGCATTAATAACCTATACATAGAACATTACCTTTCTAGGTAACTATTTCTCTATTTGTTGCATTAAATACAGTTATAATCCACTGCGCAATTTATGAATACCAAATAAATCAAGAATTATTTACGACCCTTATGTTTTTGTTGCAAATATCCAGCTCCATCAAAATGATGAATGAAAGAATTGCATTACATTCAAATCTAGGTTGTGTTGTTTTGTTTGTATGCCATACTTACGCGTACTTCAATATTGGAAATGTAGACGTCGGTTTTTTAATTTAATTGAAAATTTAATACCTTTTTCCTCGTTATTAATGACGACCAAATTACCATGGAAACAGCAAATCAATCACTTGATGATTACATGAAAAAGTAATGAATATACTTGTTCTTGTTAAACACCCACGCTGTATAGGTGTATCGCATTATAATTATATTACAGTAACTATAATATACAATAACACATACTAATTAATATAGATAAGGTGATTTACAGATAATATATTCCAAAATAGAATCAAAATTATATTAGCTACACCATTAATACATTTACCTCCTATCAATTAACAATAATAATTGATAGATAGGCTATAGCATAGAGTTGGGCGATATGAGATTTTTTGTGTATCGCGATATAGACCATTTTAATTTTTTATCACTATAGATTAAAATATCGCAATATAAGAAAAATCCGGAAATAAACTGTTATAAAGTATCTCGTTTATTGTTTCTGCTTAAAATTATTTGAAAACTGGCGTATGAGGCCCAAGATTCACGACACATTTTTGATGTTGACATGACAAAGTAAGCCAAATAATTTGGCAATGAGGCTGATGAGGTTGTGTTATTCTCAATCAGACATATTTATATTTATGTCTATCCAATCAAAAGATATCTAGGGTTGCATTCCCTTTGTAAGGTATATGATGCACATTGTGATAGCATTCCCTTCTCAACCTCTAGCGTGTAACATGTAAAGATCACGCCATGTACACCTCTCGAAAGAAACAGTACATTGTAGGAAGGGAAGTCATGGGCTGAATTTTTAAATTTTGACCAACCTCCACGAAATGCCACAAAATTGAACAAGTTCAAGCAAACTTCAAATACTGAAATTATTGACAATAATGTTGTTGCAAGTTTTAAAAAGACAGACTTCCAAATAATTCATATATCAAAATCATTTTTCAGATCTGCATTAGCATAAGGTTTTATATATCAGCGTCCACGTGGTAATTGAAGAGAATGATCTCAGATATTTAGTTTTGCGCTTAAAGTCAAGGATCAAGGATAAATGTTTAAGAAAATATAATCAATATAAATAGATTTTTATATCTCAATCTGAGATGAGCTCCTAATAACAACTTTTCAGTTACAAACAGATGATTCATAAACAAAAACCAAACAAGAATTGAAACTTTTAAACATGTCTCGTCTCCAAATTGTAATATGGCTTCGGGCATAAATGTCATGTTAAAGCCATATTATTGCCTAGGGAAAGAGATTTGTTTAAAACTTCAATTAGACATTTATATTATATGCGTAGGGTGTGATAAATGGGTATGAGCACAGCACAGCTCCCTTGATAGTACTGTCTGTTACTGTGAAAGGTTGAGCTTCTAATTTCCCGGCTCTCTACAGACAATTCATTCTTTACCAATCTTCACATTATTATTATTTTATTGAATTCTGATGCTGAATAATGTTTATCAGAGAACAGCTAATGAAGCCTTTGTAACATGTCTTTTAATAAGGAAAACACCAACGTCCATCACAAATAAATATGTCATGATGAAAATTGAAGTAAACTGAGACAATACAGGAATCTCCCAGTGAGATCATATTTGTTGCAATTTGATTATAAAGATTGAAGGTTATTCTCAGAATATAATGACATCACAGACACAACACCAATACAATATCATCGTCGATATATAACACAAAAATACTGGCTCTATGGAAATTACTTCAACGGTGGTTGGTATATGTATATCATATAATACATGTAGTCAGCTACCTTTGGAAACAATTTGCCAACTGTTTTACATCGTTAATTTTCTATTAAATTTCACAGGCTCCAAAGTTTAAAATCAGTAAAGGAAAGTTAATGACTTTGTTGATAATCAGTATTTTTTCATGTATTCATAGAAAGATAATTTATGAAAATTAATGAAATCTGTTTCTTGGAATTCACCATGTAAATCCTCTATACACTGTAATTATCTTTTGATATTTTATATTTCAGTCACTTCATTGGGTATTATTGTTGGTTGTTCAGCGGCAGTTTTACTTATCATCATACTTGCTATTGTCATATTTAAAATCAGAAGAAAACGGCGGAAGTTTGATTTACAATTTGAAGATTTGAACGAAGACACGCTATTTTCACGTTCATGCCCATCATCGAGGTAAGTTGACTGATTTTAGCCTCCTCTTATTTAATGTAATTTGGTAATATTCGTGCTGTATCTTCTAATTTAAACCGCAAGTGATGCCATCTTATGTTATATATCTTCTCTCTCAAGGATATTTTATAGTTAAAGCTATCATACTCTAACTACGCTAAAACTAATTATTGAAAAAAAATATCTGTCCGCCATATTTACAAATTTCGGTCACCATATTTATTGAAGAAATATGGCCACCACACACAGAGTATAAAATCTGGGTAAGACCATCATTCAGTTGATATCCAGACCTTGGACTATTAACATCGAATATCACCACTCACAGTGAAAATAATCAACCTTGAATCTAGCCAACGTTGACTTTGTTATGTATACAACCAATAGAGGTAAAAACAAATTTTCACGATTGTTAATAAAATGAGGATTATTCTTGATATATATTATAATAGATGATTGTTTGATCGAGCATAGTTTCATTAATCATATTCTTGCTCGTGAAATTTTACCACTTGCCTTTCATGATATATTGTGACAATAGACTTTATAAATCAAAATATTACACCACTTACTTTGAGTAAGATTCATTCGTTCATTTGGGACGATTTGACAGGCTCTGCGGTTCTGAAAAAATGCTGTAAATTATCATACCCACTACTCTACTACTCTACTACTCTCTCCTTCAATAAATAATCAAAATATAATCATACACATTATAAAAATTTATCAAATACTGAATGCATTTTGCTTGAGTAATAAGAGTGTAAATCAGTTCAAAATTTCCACTACAATAACTTTGTAAAAAAAAGAAGTTACTTCCCATATACACCTGGCAGACTAAAAAGAGAGAACACTGGGAACACTTTTTATCATACATGTATATATAAACGAGAACGGGTATCTTGTAAGGAAAATGCGAAAGTGGACACATTCCAAACTATTTTCAAAGTCATCGTTTGATGTCATTGATAAACAACATCGGAGAAAAACGTAAGAATGGTTCATTGCAAGACGTAGATAGCGGCATATGCAGTGTGCATGTTGAAATATAAGATAATTTTCTGAGTTTCTGCTAACTTTAGAAGGACATGTGGGAATATGCATTTTCTTACCTATGTCTTATATTGTTTTGAAAGAAAAGGTTCGATAGTTTCCATGTGAGTTACTTTCGCTATGAGTTGTGGTTATCGATGCTAACAGTCCGAGGTGTAGATTTCAACTGACTGATGGGTTGGTTGGTTGGTTGAGATGACAAGTTAACGTTTGCTTGCAGCGGATGCTGGTATCGCAAACTAGGTAGTTGGTAGTCGTAGTAGTTGGTAGTTTGATTGATTCAAATTGGATGATTCTGTGTTGTTGGTTTGGTTGTTGATAACTCGTTAGATCTGATCTGGTCGAATGGCATGACGGTGAAACTCGGCCCTGGATGGTGTGGCGTGAGTTACTCGATCTCCGTCATTCTTCCAAACTCGTTCTGATCATGGTAGTCGTTGGTTTGGTTTGGTTTGGTTTGGTTAGATTATGTAATGACTGATGGAAAACTAAAAGACCTGAAAAAAATGAAAAAATGTGATAAAAGAAAAAAAAATAAGGGGGGAAAAGCTTTCAACAAAAGAGGGAAAAGATGTTCTCTGATGTTTCTGAAGTGAAACTCGTTAAATTGATGGGATATAACTAAAAAGTGTTAAGAAACTTTGAGAATAAAAACTTAGCCTATCTTTTCAAGACAGATTCATTATCGTATACCAGTGGTCCGTGGGTGGAGCCAAAACATTCTGTATGGTGAGTGGTATGCTGTTGATTTCCAGGTACTCTGTCAGTGGCTTACGAGCGGGTTTGAGTTCAGTGCATTGAACGAGGACATGCAACCCTGTGGCAGCGTGGTCGCATCGACATTTAATGGCGTTGAACTTATGATCTCGTAGTACATTGTTGGTCCGAAATCTGGTTACCAGTTTGTAAATGGCGACAGATGGATGGTTTAGTTTGGTTTGGTGTGGTTTGTGCGTTTTGTCTTACATTGTGTAAGTGTGTAAATTACATTGGGTATAATATACCCTAACTCCGTTGTCTACATCATCAATTACTTTCTTCGACTTTGAATAACCCAGATAAAACACTTTCCCTGGGGTTTTTATGATATTTAAAACTCTTTTCTTCAGGAAAATCACTCGGAAAGCGGGATTTTGAATAACATAAAAAAAACCTCTGCCGTTTTTATTCTACACTAAGCGACATTTAGAGGAAATGTTCTAATCAAGATGTTGGATTTTGCCTAATTAGATTCTGCTAGCAAACTATGATTGTACGATTAACCTCAATTCTATATTATTGTTCTAAATATTATTGTATGTCAAGTTTAACTGATATGAACACTATGGTTATGTCAAATCAGATAAGATGTCAGATTTATTTTGCTTGAGTATATCGTTTGATTATTAGATTTACCAAACATTAGAAGGCTGTGAAAGGACAGTGACTCAATAATAAATTTGACCATGAATTCCTTTCTATAACCTATTCGCTTTTTGGTAAAAATCATGACTGACTTCTAACATTCACAATCTCTTCAAACTGTGACCTTAAACATTTGGTTGGTATGGTTTTTTTTAACTTTTAGGTATTTGATCGATGGGTTGCCCTTCGTAAAAGAAAAGTACATTCTTAAATAACATTTAAGAAACAAAATATTTTACAAAACAAAACAGCTTATTTAGATCAGCTCATTGAATGTAACAATCATTATAAACTTTCAAATTTCATGACAATTGACAATAAATTTTCCCCTTATAAGCTGTTATATTTCACAGTCACAGTTGCACACGTCACACGTCAAGTGTTGTGATCGGGGATGTTCATATGAAGACTTTCTGTTATAAGCAATTGCTTAAAAACCGGAATATGGTTAAACTACTACAAAATTGAAAGTGTCAATTATGATGTTCTATGGTCGACACTATGACCATTACATGTTGTTTGAAAATTTGCTTAATAAATGCATTAATCATGTGGTTAAGCTTAAGCTTGAAATACCAGGTGCAGAAAATTAGAACTTTAAATATCTAATCTGGTGACATTCTAGTTTAATTTTAGCGGTTTACCAAATACTTGTTGCTTAATTGTTTTTCAAGGAAATTAGCATTTATTAGCCATTAGTTGTCTCTGACCTCGAAATTTTTACAGAATGACCTAGTTTATTCCTGGTGGCACATCTTAGTCAATACATCTTTGTTTAATATCTTCCCGATTTGAAACTTTCTGTAACAGACAGTATGAATGTACTTGATTACATTATTGTATTTTCAACTAGACACATTTCAAGATATGGCCCTGTTAAAGGTTTAAGTCGTAGCATACACATAAAGAAGCAAGAATATAGATTAATTATGGTGTCGAGGGGGGAGTTTAGTAATTTAGTTGTTCAGTGCCTCAGTATTCTCAGCAAACTACGATTACCATAGAAAATAACCGATTACTTTTTCAGGTCTTCATCCCCAAAATTAGCTAAAAGAAGATCATGTCCGGATGCGTATGCTAGTTTTAAACCTAGAGATTCTGTATTGATACGATCAATGACGATTGAACGTATACCGGATTTTGAATTGCCACCAGAAAGAGTTCAACCTAAAGTTAGTTACGATAGATCTTTATCTATTGGACCTACTACTTATCAACAATGTATTGGCTCAATTCAACCAGAATTATACAGGTACATGTAATTGTGTTTTATTCTTATATATTATAACCCTTAAATCCTTAATATTGTGTGATATTTTAACCATACAGACAATAACATAATAATACTCCCTTTCTCGACCCCAACCTCCTAGCCGAAGACAAGGCTATATGAAGTTGTTAGTTGTTTCTATGAGGATAGTCCTTTCGCGATTAGTGACATGACATAAAACAGTGGAATTGCAGGAACCACAGATGTTTGATTTGAAATTGGAATATTGCAAATTGATACTATCAATGTTCTCGGATACACTTAAAAAAAAATAGAAATCCTCTTCGCAAAGATAATAGCACCTACAACATTTGTATAAATTTGGATTCTAATTTTCAGTCAATGATCTTACTACGATGTGACATGGACAATTCGGCAAAAAAGCACAAAAATTGATACGTAACATCATTGCCTTGGTGCAAATCCTTATGCCAAAAATGAAAATAATATTATAAATTTGTTAGTTTGTATAGAGTGAGTAAGGTCTAGAAGACAAACTTATGTATAATACACCTAAATTTGTAAATTTTCCTTACAATCCAATATTTTCCACTTAGATTGTAACACAGCCAGTAGAAGTTTTGACATATTCTTCTGCTTTTAATCAAATTAAATGGTTTATGTGACATTTCGGGTTTTCTTTGAATTAACGAAAGCTTCAACACAATAATTTTTCTCGCAAAAGACAGGTGTTTGTTTAAATTGTGACATTCACTTCAACCAACGTCACTATAAGTTTTATTTTTTATCCTACTTCATACCTGGTAAATCAGCTATTGTATTATTTTGTTTGTAGACATTGAATTGTTTTAACTAATTAAATTGGAAATTTTGTTTCTGTAGACACCGAGTCGTTCCAATTAATCAAATGAATAACTTTGTTTTCGTTAAATGACTATGTTTGTTTTTGTAGAGAGCAAATCGTTCTAACTAGTCAAAATGAATATTTTTGATTTTGTAGACATCCAACTGTACCCGAGGAAGATGAAGATGATTTACCACCAACGGAACACGGTCGACTTTGGTTCTCAATTATTTATGATGTGGCAGTAGAACAACTGTGTGTAAATCTAATAAAGGTTAAGAATATACCAGGTGAAGAATGTGAATTTTTTTTATCAGATACTAATGTTACACTAGCTAGGATTATTTATTATTTCTGATGCAGCAATATTTAGAAAAATACTAGATATACATTTGTGCAACTTCAGCTCGAAATTAATCCAAAAATAATGATTTGACTAAATAGAAATTATCTAAAATCAATCTAATTGGCCATTATCAATAATTGGCTATTTAAATGTCTTATGTCGTCTATAGACGTCACGATTGTCTAATTTGATACTTTGACCTTATTAATGTTAACATGAAGCAGTCATATATCTTTTTATTGCGGATGTTTTCTGGAAGTCATGGAAATTCTGGTTTCCTAAATTTCCTCTCAAATTTTCCTCTCAAATATCACGAAGTTTTTTTTAGATACATTAAGGTGGAAGGTTTTCGTGATACTATTATATTTATCAAATACAAAGAACTCCCACGTAGCTTTGTTGATATTTTATCTATTGTCGACTGAGTAGGGTGACAGTTAAATGACAATATATCAAAGAATTAGAAATAATCTTGTCGAGAATAAGGTGCTACTTAAACAAGTTGATTTCCAAACACACTAGGTATTGATCGTTCGTTTAGCCCGCTAATTCCTCCAAAAGATCTAATGCCAGTCTGCTATTGGTGCGACCTTAAAGGAGAACACAACTAGCTAATGATGTTTTTGGTGACTTTATAAACTAGAATTAAAGAAAAGAAAGGATCAGAATATATGATTTACGTCGTTACAATTCCTTGAGACTAAACCCTATGTTATTGATTGAAAGCTGTTTTGAATTGGAATAAGGCATTGAATTACATTTTAAAGTCTCTTAATTAAAATTTATTTCATTTTCTGTCCTAACAATAGCGTCACGTATTACAAAAATTGTCCATGTGATCAGACCATATGTTGACACTGATTATGTAGACTTATAAAACCAATCACTTTCAGTCATTTACTTTCCAAATAGGATGATTAAATGGAGAACCGATTTCTGAAAGAAGATTAAATAACGCAAAATAAACATTATTTCATGTATTTTAATGCGATTATTATAGAATTTGACTTTTTCTTTATGTGGTTGACATATCTTTATTGTTTATTCACAAAGGTCTTTCGATCAATGTATACCAAATGTTACGTATATATGACTGGTGTTTAAAAATATTTACTGTTTTATTCATTTAGTGACATAGTAAATGTCATGGTCAACAATTAACTTGACCGATAAATAAGATCGTATAGATAAAATACCCATGTATAGTTTTATTTACTCTTTGCAGTAATGTTGACGAACCACCACACCAAGTTTCAATTAGATGTTTCTTTCATTCTGTAAGCAATGTTGACGAACCACCAAGTTTCATCTAGAAGTTTCTTTCATTCTGTAAGCAATGTTGACGAACCACCAAGTTTCATCTAGATGTTTTTTTCATTATATAAGCAATGTTGACGAAGCACCAAGTTTCATCTAGATGTTTCTTTCATTCTGTAAGCAATGTTGACGAACCACCAAGTTTCATCTAATTGTTTCTTTAATTCTGTAAGCAATGTTGACGAACCACCAAGTTTCATCTAGATGTTTCTTTCATTCTGTAAGCAATGTTGACGAACCACCAAGTTTCATCTAATTGTTTCTTTAATTCTGTAAGCAATGTTGACGAACCACCAAGTTTCATCTAGATGTTTCTTTCATTCTGTAAGCAATGTTGACGAACCACCAAGTAACATCTAGATTTTTCTTTCATTCTGTAAGCAATGTTGACAAACCACCAAGTTTCATAGATGTTTCTTTGATTCTGTAAGCAATGTTGATGAACCACCAAGTTTAATCTAGATGTTTCTTTCATTCTGTAAGCAATGTTGACGAACCATCAAGTTTCATCTAATTGTTTCTTTAATTCTGTAAGCAATGTTGACGAACCACCAAGTTTCATCTAGATGTTTCTTTCATTCTGTAAGCAATGTTGACGAACCACCAAGTTTCATCTAGATTGTTTCTTTAATTCTGTAAGCAATGTTGACGAACCACCAAGTTTCATCTAGATGTTTCTTTCATTCTGTAAGCAATGTTGACGAACCACCAAGTTTCATCTAGATTTTTCTTTCATTCTGTAAGCAATGTTGACAAACCACCAAGTTTCATCTAGATGTTTCTTTCATTCTGTAAGCAATGTTGACAAACCACCAAGTTTTATAGATGTTTCTTTGATTCTTTGATTTCTTAGATAAAAAAAAATGTAGTCGCTTTAACCAAATTAGCAATGGTGACAAATATAGATTTATAGAACAATAAGATTTAGTTAGTTATGTATCACTCTGAAAGCAATGTTGACGAACGACAAAATTTCATTTATACGTTTTTAATCAGAGTAGCAATGTTGGCGAATGTTTAAGGTAAAAAGTTATTGTGACTGTCTAGCAAACGAACGACAAAGTTTGAAATGTTTCTTTATCATTCATCTGGTCACATCCGAAAAATTCTCAAGTAATTCTGTTCTGCCTTATTTGAGAAATTTTAACGTGATGTTAATTTCACGTCGTCCACGGGTTATTTTCAATTACTTCTTTATTCCTATATTTGAAATTTTCAACATATGAAGGTTATCAAAATATAAACATCTTTAATCTAGTATTTCAAAGAAAACCCCTCTCTTGCAACTCTTAATATTAACGAAAATCATTAAAAACATAATTCTAACTTGCCATGTTATTATTGATTAATTATATAACCTTTTTTTGTATATTTTTATTATAAAATATATGATTATGAAAATGATTTTTTATAGGTAGAGGCGTTAATCATGCACCACGTGATCCGTTTGTAAAGATATATTTACTGCCAGATGAACGCACCTGTCGTACATCAAAAACTCGTAAAAAATCTCTTTCACCAGTATATAACGAGTCATTTACATTTCAGGTAAGCTAACAACAGCATTCAGAATTTGCAAAGCATTGATAAGAGAAAAGAACACGTTATAAAATGAATAATTGAATACCTATTTGGTACAGCTGCTATAGTATAAATTATTAGGTCATATTGATCGAAGGGAAGACCTTGCCGCATATTTTCATAAAACTTGCACATATTATTATTATTGGCATTTGTAAATCTTATTCTTGGTCTCCAAAATGACATGTACCCATGATTTTGTGTGGCTACATCACTGACCACTTACACACACACACTGACCGACAGGTTTATTCGGTTTTTTTAAAAAAAGTTGGAGGTGATGTTTCTAAGTATCGAACACAAGGCTAATAGGTTACGACACAAGCGTTTCATTTACCTCCATATTTTAATCTGATATTCTGATTTCCAGGTTTCTCCTGACGAGATATTAACAAGAACCCTTAGATTTTCTGTTTACGATGTTGATAAGCGACAAATACGCCACTCTCTTGGTCATGTTATGGTAGCCATGAAAGATGTCGACCTTACTAGAGGAGAAGTCATCTGGAGTGACCTTGAACCCATGGCTCAGGTACGGGGAATTCAGGAATTAACAGTATTTTTAGTTTTTACACTTAAATTGATTAAATGCCTTTATAGTTTTGGGTTACCACATACCGTTTTGCTTTGAGGTACGGATATCTCTGTGAGTGCACTCTGTTAAATCATTTTTTGTTGACCTTTAGGCGGCTTCATCACTTGGTGATATTCAAGTTAGTTTAACCTACATCCCACAACAAGAAAAAATCAAGATAGTTGTAATGAGAGCCAGAAATCTACGACCATCAGATTATACCAGTGAATCAGGTTGGTATAAAATACCATTTTTTCTAGCCTTTTATTTGTCATTTTTTGAAGAAATTGTCTAAAATTGAATGATTTTTTTTCCGTTCTCATGAGCGAAAGAACCATCTGCAATCGTTTTTTTTTTAAATAATTGAATACCGCATTCACATAATAATATTTTCAGTGTGGACTGTCTCTCTGGCATGTCCCTCACGAACTCAACTGATTTTTCTGTTTTTTAGGATTGTACGCCCGAGTTCAGTTTTACTACGGAAGACGTGCACATAAAACAAAGAAGACAACAATGCAAAGGATTCATTCTGATCCCGAAATTCACGAATCTTTCACCTTCTCTATCGCTGGTAAACAACTGGATACCTGTAACGTCGTTTTATCAATAATCACGTCACAAACAAGAGGACCATTTAGTCGAGAGGAAGAATATGGTCGTGTAACTGTCGGGCCTTTCATGTTCGCCAGAGGTGAAGAGCTGATTCATTGGCAGGAGATGGTAGCACAGTCTAAGACACCAATAACACGATGGCATACTTTAACTCCCTACGTAGCACCGGATTTACATTAAGTGAAATGATAAGAGCTATATCTGATAGTCTGAAAAACAAACATAAAGGTTTCAAATTGGTGCTGTAGAAACGTTGTTGTATTTGTTGATTTGAAATGTTTGATTTTAACTTTTAGAGTTTATTTTACTATAAAATGTGTATATAAGAAATACAACACAGAATTTATGAAAATCAAAATATTGTAAATAGTGCTTGATATTTGAAAGCTTTATGAAATGATTATGAATAACCAACGTAAAATTCTGATATTCCAAACCTTGTTCCTTCATTATTTGTATCTTGAGTCTAAAAATGCTTTCTTTTTAATTATCCTAATAGCTAAATAATGCTTCATTATAAAATGTACTCTTATTTAACATTCATTTTTGACGCTGTTGGAATTTTATTAGAATGTTTGTAATATAGCCCAGTTCAAAAGATTAGAGTCTAAACGGTTTTCAACATGGTGCTTAATTTTTCATGGGCTTCTAAATTTCTCCCAAAAGTGGTGCCTTGTATAAACAATTAACATTCTTCTTCCATTTCTTTTGAATATGATTTTCATTATATTGTACTTAAAAAGGTCACAGAACGATTTAGATTCTCTCTTGTCTATTAAATTGCCCTTTCTGGTCACAAGTCTACATCCCTTTAACCTGAAAGTTAGAAGGTACAGATCTGTAAATGTTACAATATATAATGTTAGTATGTGGTATTTGAATTTTATATTATATCTCAGTGTTTCAGAACAATTTTCAACATTATTTACCTCATTTTAAGGCTGGACAAAATAATGACTATGGCAAAAATAGATTGATATAAATTTTATTAATTCATATTCATAATATTCTGAAGATTTGGTTTATCTAAATAGATGAATATTATTAGTTTTTATAACAAATGTAGTTCGGAAAAAAGTTATTATAAAATAAAATTTCCTATTTTACTTAAGAATTTTATATTAATTTTTATTTCAAATTACAAAATAACAAGATGATATAATTAAGAGATCCTATTTACTGAGTAAATTTTATTTTTTATTATAAAATCAAATTATTATATATATTATGTAAGAAAGCCTGCCATTGGTTCGTTTAAACTTTCTTTAATTTGATTGAACCTGTATCAACCCTCTCAGAAAATATGACAATGTCAGTTTTGATACATGCGCGACCAATTGGATCAAGTATAGTCAAAGGATAACCAAAGAAAATATTTTCGAATGTGACTTTTTGTTTTGAACAATTTTATTTTATTTCAAAATCAGATAGAGTTATTGTTATCAAAATTAATGAGACGAAATATTGAGGAAATCTGTTTTCGATCTACAGCATATTGGATGACCAGGAGATTTGCAAGTTAATCTTTGTTTTGAATTGAAAGTTGTTCTCGTTAAGCATGATTTTAACCATAAATAGAACTCAATAAATTTGACACGTGTAAATAGATTGGCTATAACTTATGCGCTTTATTTATGGACATGTCGAATGGACTGTTATAAAGTTAATTATATTTGAAAGGAGAGATTATAATATATATTTATATATATACAGTATTGATATTTAACAAGAGACATTAAAAAGTATATTATTTAAGAACAAGATATCTGCAAAATCAAAAACATGATAAATAAATATATTAATAAATAGCTGATATATTATACTTGTTAATTGTTGTCAATGAAGAATACGTGTAATTATATATATTTAAGAAATTGGAATTGAACTATTACTCACATGACAGTAAGAAGATAAGATCGGAAGGTGATGGGGAATTATTTTGCTTTAAATGTACAGATCATTATTGGTTTGAAGGATGTCCATATTTGTGTTCATGTTAATAAACGAAATAACATCGTTATGGAAATATTTTATTTCTTGTCTGTCGCCTGTTCCAGTATATGACCGAGCGTGATTTTTGGTCTGGTAGGAAATGGCGTTTGTAATCCCAAAGATACTACGCTGGGCTTCAATACCGCTGCATACGATCCATCGTGTGATGATTATTTTTTAATTTTTGCTAGATAATATTGAGTCAGATTGATAATAGCAATTAAAGTGGACAGTGTAAAAATAATAAATGCTCTCCTGGATTAGGGATTAGGTATTATGCGCAGGAGAAAATGTATTATTTGTAAGTTTATTCATATGAGTAACAAACAAAATTTATTTTCATACAATTTGATATATATGTATTTTTGTCTTATGAGGTTAAGACAAAATCGTCGCCATGATTTTCTATGATTAATAAATAATTAAAAGTCACGCGTGATATGAAAACCATTTGAGACAATGAAAATAGAATGAATTGAATGTTGAGAGTTGAATCACGAATGAGACTATAATTGATCTCGAGCTATACGTGGGGCTATAAACAATAATGGTTATTATTAAATAACTATTATATATGTGGGTAAATTATGTTGAGAAGTCCGGTCTAGACACATAGTACAGAAGACCGGTTCAGACATCAAGTACAGAAGCCTGATCTAGACATCAAGTACAGAAGTCTGATCGGGACATTTAGTGCTGAAGTCTGATCGGTACATCTGGTACTGAAGTCTGAAATCTAGTTCAGATATCTAATCCAGCCATCAACGATTCAGGACTTATGTACTTAAGTCTGATCCGGATATCTAGAAAGAACGGGGCATCTAGTACAGAAATCCGATTCAGACATCAAATACAAAACTCTTATTCGCATCTCATCTGATACAGGAACAGAGTTCCGAATCAGACATTAATCTAAAATACCAAACATGGAAAATATTGTGTGTTATAAAGTTTATAAGTCTGTGTCTTCACTTTCCTCAGCTAATTCATATTTATTATCTTCAACATCCTTAATAGTCTCATACAATGACTCGCTAGTATATTTACTAGTATTGATACTTCCTGTTGAATTTTTTTGGGTATGATCATTATCAGTTGAAGCAACCTTGGTTTGTGTTTGATCTTCAATAAACGCTTGATTAACGTTCGATATGGGTTTACAATAATCATTTTCAGAAACTACCTTTTTTTGCCCGCAATCGTCTTCGCCAGGCTTGGAACTGCTCATTGCTGAATCAGTTCCTCGGTTTTGGTTAGCTAAGTGTATTTCTCTAGCTACATCCATGACAGTTTTAGCTAGAATAATATTTCGCAGCCTCACTGTATCACCATCCGAGGTTTCGTTACCAAACTCAAGAGTTTTCTCCTGCTCCTCTGTCACAGTAAGTACCAACTCTGGTTCAGGCACTGGTTCTGAATTCAGAGATTCGATGTCTTGGAATAATCTAAATGATACCCTTTTCTTTAATTCATTTTGATTCCTGTAAAAGAAACATCGATGTCTCTTAGTGAAAAACAAACTTAGAATAGACATTTCTGGGAGGAAATTTTCCACAATTTGTTTTCTATCTGTAAACATATAAAAAGCTACGCACGAATATGTTTGATTTCACTTTTGTTAAGGATGTTATATTTGTTACATTTGTTCTGGAAATTTCTAGAGCAAACCTGTCATGTAAGATACACTCTCACAGTAAATCTTGCTATGTATTGAAGGTCTCAAAAATTCTTCTTTTGTGGATTTAAATCAATGGTCGTGATTTTAATGGAAAAAAAATGACGCGTGCCAAAAACTTCTTTCATGACGCACATGTCTACAAATCATAATAAAAATCTAAATAACATCCATCATTCAAAGATTGTAATAATCATTTAAATTTTTACTTTATAAACAACCAGTTTATAATAACTGGGAAAAGATATAATGCAAATCACCTCAATACAGCATCCTGTGTAAGCATAAAAAAGACAAAAATGGGTTGAATGGGTAAGTGAATAAGGTTATTATATCCTGCACATTTAATATATAAGTAAAGAATAAAATAGCTTGCCAGGCAAGGTAACATACCCCCACTACCAACTGTCAGAGATGATAAATTTTTAGTGGCTTGATTATGAATTTTCAAATAAGCTTAATAATATATAAAAGTCAAGGCAAAACCTCAAAAACAGTTCATCAAATTTAATAATGAGCAACATTTCCTTGTGGGCGTATAAAAATCAACATGCTTTATGTGCTATTGAAATCTAAAAAATGTTCAATGATTGAAAAATGTGACAGGTCATTAATAACAATCTTAAAAAGAGGTTTTGAAAAGAAAGGTTTCTGGACTACAAAATTGTTTTATACAAATTGCTAACTCGATTGTTAGAAACACTCCCTTAGAGTTAATTTCATCAAAATCGGTTAAAAAAAAAGCACAGATATAAAACACATCTTCTTTTTTTCGCAATTGTTGATAAATATGGAAGGGTATCTGTGTCATTAGTAGATTCCAATTTGTTTCTTACAAGTTAAACGTTGATAGCTTTTGTAGATAATAATCTGTTACTTAGTGTTGACAAGTAGTCAAGGATCTTATGTACCTTCTTTGGAAACAATTACCCTTCCATATATTTAGATATGTCATTTTGATTGACATCCTTGTCGACCTATTAAACTAAAATTCAAAAGTACTTCCATCCTCCAACCAAAATAGATGGACTAGATTTGCCGACTATTTCTTGACATTTCTGTCATTTTCCATTACCCGTAGAATAGGGCCTTATAAGTCATCATTTGATTTCGAGAGTTTTGTAATGTAGCTTATTTCACTTTTGTAGCTTATTCAGACCACAAATACTTGGTCTCGTGTCTAATCAGTGCCACCATAGTAAAGTGAATATTCAAGGCGTTACCATCTAGTGGCCGCACTAGTTAAATGTGCTGCAGGAACACTGAAATGTGTTTATCTACAACTAATCTACATTTCATATTAAATCTACATACATTCAAACAAATAAACAAGCACAACAACTATCTTACTCTGTTTCTTTTTTATATTTCACGTATTTCTCTAGGTTTATATCATTAATATCAACACTATCAGCATCTCTTGATAACAAAATAGATCATTATTGTTACTTCAGTAGAAGGTCGGAAGAAAATTAAGATAAATCACGTTTGTTATTGAAACGGTTTGTTAGATTTTGAACAAAATAGCAAATGAATGAAACACTCACAGCTTTATTATGGCGTTAATTCAGCTATATGTTTTACTAAAATTTGAGACATTCCACAATTTGTATGTAGTTACTTACAGTTCCATAACAGCAGAATCTGAATCACAAATGGTATCAGAAAATGTTGTTTCTCTACTGATTTTCTGTCGTGCCATCAACGCCATCTGTATCTTATTTTGTTTGGCTTCTTGTCTTATAAAATGAAAGCTCGTTAGTAAATGTCTTATGTAATAACAAAGGCGAAGGGAAGGGGCTAGATTGGGAATGTTAAGATAGTGAGAAAAAATTATCATAATTTGCTGGGAAATTAGAGGAACTTGTTAAATGTCTGAAAAATTATCGTATATGCTAAAGACATACTTACACTGTCCATGATCTAATTACTATTACTATAGATATGACTGATCCAACAAATATGGCGCATGCTAGCCCCAACAATGTCATTTCCGGAATACCTATTGACCCCTCATCGTTGGTGATTTTGATTGGTGTAGCATCTGTTACGAAGGATTGGCCTTTACTGAATAGTTCTTCTATTGCTTTCTTTTTACGCCGAACTTCCCTAAATGAAAAGAACATTCTATATGTTTACAGAAAACTTTGGCATATATCCTTGATGATCAACGATGACCGGCAAAGAGACAAACATAACCACCATCTGTGACAGATGATGAATTATGGTAAGCATTTATAGCTTTATGAAAGCTAAAATGTATTCGGCGATATTGAGATAATACGTTTCTGGGTAAATATTAAAATTATCTCATTAATTACACCAATGCAGTTTTATCAAACAAAGTTTTCTGAATTACTGCCCTTGACCTATGTGTTCAGTCTTTTTTTGTACCAACTGAAAAATTAGTTACCTTTGAATAACATGCCATGGAACTAGTTTTTCATTTTCAGGCCTATAAGAAGCTTTGATGTACACATCAGTTCTGAAATATTTAAAATAAGACTTTACATAAAACCTGATGATTTTCTAACTTATCTGTACATTATCTGAAAATATTGCCTATAATAAACTAGGAGTTGCATTTACTCAAATAACTAGGGGACAACATTCACTACCATGTCTTTAACTAGATCTACTAAATGCGTTAGATGATGTCATTTTTGGAATAACAAGCAAGTTGCTTAAGATCAAAACAATAATCATTTTAAACAAAAAAACACCTGTCGTTATCAATAACTTTCTTTCCATCTTCTATTTTAGCATGGGGTTGAACATTATCTAACTCTACTGTCATATTGAGAATAGCACTAAGGTTCCTGAAAGAATCATCAAAAACTCAATACAAAATGTAATAAGGTGATAAAATAGACCTCGAGTCTATTTTTGCGCATCTTTTAATTGTTGATGGGTTTTAAGATCATGTCATCGTCACTTTCTCTTTACTAATCTGGAAAAAAATAACTAAACCCAGACTAAGCTGGCATTAGTGTGTCATGAAAACGATTTCGCAACGGTCGAGGTATCATCCTCGGATTTTTCAAGTTTATTTCAATCTGTCATGGATGTCGATCAGAGGGGCTGATGAAAACACTAAAAGATGTGCAGATAACATATCAAAAGATAGCTTGCCAGACAAAGTAACATACGCCCACTACCAGCTATCAGAAATGATATCAAAATCTTTAGTGGCTTAAGAATGAATTTTTAAATTATCTTAAATTACCTGAAACAGTTCATCAAATTATCATCAAATTCAAACATGAACAATGTCTCATCGCTGTATTGCAATAACTCGGAAATTGTTCATCTGGGATCTGAGATCTCATCATGCATATCTAGTTTCATCAAGATTGGATAAAAACTGTAGTCTCTATCGTGCCTGCAAGCCAAATTTGACAAGTTTTCACTAAGTCAAGGGCAATAACTCTGAAACCCTTCATCCGATTGTTACCAATCACCAAGTGAGATATCATCAATATACATATGCATACCAAGTTTCGTCATGATCAAATAAAAACTGTAGTATTTATCGTGCATACAAGCCAAATTTGACGCGTTTTACTACGTCAATGGCAATAACTCTGAAACAGTTCATCCAATTATAACCAATTTCAACCTTGACCGGGATCTTATCAATATATACATGCATACCAAGTTTCATCAAGATCGAATAAAAATCGTAGTCTCTATCGTGTCTACAAGGCAAATTTGCCGCGTTTTACCAAGTCAAGGGCAAAAACTCTGAAACAGTTCATCCGATTATTACCAATTTCGAACTTGACTAAGATCTCATCAATACATACATGCAGGCCAAGTTTCATAAAGATCGGATAAAAACTGTAGTCTCTATTGTGCCTACAAGGCAAAACCGTTCATCCGATTATAACCGATTTCGAACTTGACTGAGATCTCATCAATATATACATGCATATTAAGTTTCATCAAGATCGGATAAAAACTGTAGCCTCTATCGTGCTTACAAGAAATGTGAACGGACGGACGGACATGGGCGACGGCAATATACGTCCACATTTCTATGTGGGCGCATAAAAAGCATGCCAATGCAACTACACCGATCAGATTTTCATGACTGCAGTTGCTTCATCAGCCCAAGCCAGAGCAGAAATTCTATTTCATCCGTAGTAGTTCAATTCAATATATCAAAAACTAATCTTATTGCCTACAATGAAACTTACTTTAAAAACATTTCTTGATAATTAACGAATACTGGTAATGTGATATTTCCCGTTAAAATATATCTATCACCATTAGGTACGACATATATCTATAATCAAAATAACAAATATATCTATATCTTAAGTATAGGTTATATGACCAAGTTAACTATCATCCAAATCAAAAATTTGGGAGAATCACACCTTCCCTACCCCGAAATATAAGAATACACTGTGGGGAAAAATTACTCCAACAACATACATGTTGTCAAAGTTTTTTTATGAAAATAGTTCCTCATATAAATATTGGCTATTCAACACTGTCACATAGATTCAAGAATATCAAATAGATTCTTAAAATAACGACTTAATAGAAAGA
The DNA here is from genome assembly GCF_000327385.1 of Lottia gigantea. Lineage (NCBI taxonomy): Eukaryota > Metazoa > Mollusca > Gastropoda > Lottiidae > Lottia > Lottia gigantea. Next base: position 2,308,794 of record NW_008709027.1, read on the forward strand.
TAGTGGACCACAGCCATATACGCCCTCCACGGCATGCGGATGGTAAAAACAAAACATCCATTTTAAGTTTCATCAAAATCGGTTGAAAACTAAGAGAGTAATAGCATATTTAAGATTTTGGGGCAAGGGCAATAAATCTGCTTCTAACAGTCGAAAATAGCTCAAATTCGAACTAGGTCTTCGTTTCATAAATATGTATGCACATACCGAATTTCATTTTCCTTCCTTGTTTACGAGCAATTGATGTTGATAGAAGCACTTACTGTATAGAGGTTAAAGGCGATAACCCCTTAAAACTGACGTGAGAGGCCTAAATCTTGAAAAAGCCTTAATTTTAATCAGAAGTAAACCTTTCGAATTAGGTCCAATAACATCCGTTTTAAGTTTCATCAAAATCGGTTGAAAACTAAGAGAGTAATAGCATATTAAAGATTTTGGGGCAATGACATTAACTCTGCTTCTAACGGTCGAAAATAGCTCAAATTCGAACTTGATCTTCGTTTTATGAATATGTATACACATACCGAATTTCATTTGATTCCATCAAAAAATCTAGTTTTTAGAGCGTTTACAAGCAAATGTTGACGGACGGACGGACCGATCGACCGACGGACGGACCGACCGACGGACCGACGGACCGATGGACGGACAGGGGTGCCGACAATATACGTGGGAAGTATAAGTGGGCGTATAAAAATGAAATAAACGATAGATAAAAAAAATTATATGGAAATAGAAAGGATAATAGACCTACCCATAAAGTAGGCTCATATATGACATGTTGAGAAGATAATGGTATTTACAATATTGTGTGCGTTGAATTACCTTAAGTGATATATTTGAAGACAATGATGAATTGGTATCTATCGATTGAATCACTAAATTAAACTGATCTTTATCAATATCTGTCATATCAACTAAAGATGTTAGTTTCCCACTTTGTTTATCAATATTAAATATCTGATCATCACCAGTGGTTATTCTGTATTCAATATTAAAATCATCTCCATCATCTGGATCATTGGCCTTAAAAATATTTGACGAAACATGGAACTTTGTTGGATCTCCAAGACAAATATTGAGTTATAATAAGTAAAAAAATACTCATTATTTATCATGAAGCTCAAAACTTTATTACTCATAAGTATACCAAATAAATATTATTGCATGTATTACTGGTATTTCTAGTTAAAATCCCTTTTGCAGAGTAGAAAACAGGGCATGTCCACCTCACAGGGAACATCCGTGGATTTTATTTAAATAGAGCCCAAATTCTTTTTGATTGGACTCATTAATTAGGAAAATTTTTTACTTCTGATGTGTGTGTGTGAGTAAACAATTTTAAGAAAGAAAATTGATCACACCTGCTTAACTCCTTAACCACCACTTTCCTAGTGTGATTAATTCCTGTCAGGGGTTTAATACGACCGCATGGAAATGTGGCAGTGGTCCCGGGGCAATGACGAACAAAAGTGTTGATTGGGTTAGCTCATAAGATGATCTCAACTTTCTTATATTAGTTTTATTGTCCAAACAAGTTGAACTAGCCCTATTTTACGGCACGGGTACACAAACGGTCTTGGTCGTCGATTTTTGCCGCCGATTAGAGTTGTCATAAGTATTGCCGATCGGCTGCGGGCACAAAAAGAGACAATTAATCCCCAGTCGCTCATTTTCGAGTATGTCGATAATCACTTGCGGATCATGCAAGATTCGAGTAGCCGGCCGGCAAAAATCGGCGACAAAGACTGTTAGTGTGCCAGCACCATTAGCATTTTTCTTTGACCTTCCCTCAATACGTGTCTATATTACCTTTAGTGTTGTAAGATGGTAGTTTTGTTTTGCTGCTTGTGGTATACTAAGTTCTAAGGTTGATGATTGGTAAGGGAAATATGGTGGATTGTCATTTTCATCATCTACTCTGATTATAATACGAGTTGTATCAGATTTGGCTACAACAAAAAATATCAAAATTATGTTGGAATAACATTTTTAAATCGATTTATATAAGAATCATTTAAGAGGGAACTTCCCTATCTAGTTCGTGGTATTTCTACATCAAATTTGGTTCAGACAGTTTGGCATTTCTGCCCATGTATGAATAGCACTTTACAATAAAACATGAAAACTGTTAAAGTCAAATCTGCTTATCAGGAGCTGCTGTACAAAAAGAATACATTTGTTCAGTTATTCATACTCAGGCTCAGACATTTCAGAGTGGTAAATACCTACCCTCTCTTCTACGTCTTGATGATCCTATAAGACTAGTAACCCTGACTATTAGTATATATTGTGAGGTAATTTCTCTGTCTAATGATGTATTAGTAAATATAGACCCATTATCTTTATCTATTGTAAAATGGTCATCATCTAAAACAATATGAGAACAAAATGAGTTACAAGAATCAAAACAAAATGGTGGAATCTGGGTAAGGATCTTTCGCGAAACCTTTATATGTTAAGCACCATATGGCATAGTTTTATCTACCCTTTATCACATCTTTGGAGTAGCCTATGTTCTCGATTGTATTTTGTCCAGTCTATTATAGATTACTGTTATTCTCGACTAAACGTTTACAATTACAAACCTCCTTCTAATCTATACAATACACCAATGCCTTCAAACTCTACTGTTGTATTTAAATCAATGACTAGAAAGTCTTTTGGTAGATTCTCTTTGACGTTGACTTTATACTCAATTTCATCAAACTTTACATTTGGTTGACGCACAGAAATTATCACCTAAACAAAATAGAAATGCAAGAAATTTTCTAAAATATTTGGATCTTGCTCAGTAAAATACTAAATCGCTTGTAACAAACGGGACAGCAATGGAATTTTGACGACATGGCGAGTTCCACAGATTTGCCTTGACCAAAAAATGTAAATCAATTTGAATTAAAGTAATATGATTTTTTGATTATTGTCCCTACTTACATTGACAGTGTCTTTACTTTCTTTATCAGCTAAATCAACAGCTTCAACTTGCAGGGAATATACACTTTGATCCTTGACATCTTTAACTAGCGATATCTGACCGGTCGTAGAATTAATACTAAACATCTTATCTATATTGCCTTCTGTATAATAAGGTTTTAATAATAATATATATTAACGAATGAAAACAAAATAATAGTCGAACATTTGATCAAAAGTTTGGTGTAACGCAACGATCTCTCGTTGTAAATGCGAAACACAAAGGCTAGGTGTTATTTTTTGCCTCATGTTTAAAGTGTTTAACACATAATTCATTTCACGGGAAATAACTTGCACAAAAATATAATTATCTTGATTCGAAACTAGGATAATATATGTTGAAACACATGACACGTTTTGATTTAATGAATAATGCGTGTACTTACTAACAATGTGGTAATCATAATGTCCTGTGCCAGCTGTTAAATTGAGATTGAGAACTGTTCCAGATTTCATACCCACATAGCCATCAATTGAATATGTATCTCTTGAGAACTGTGGTGTTGTGCTATTTATTATCCTTATGATGAGATCAATCGAGGAATTCAATGGTAGTTGACCAAGATCATATGCCAGTATTGTTAGTTTATATTCTGTCTCGTCTTTTGTTAATAACGATCTCATTGTCGACACCCATCCATCTGTAACACAATAGACATGTTGTTAGTCTGATAGGATGTTCATTTTGTAATATTATGGCTAATTTACAGACTTTCTGTCGAGAGCTCTGATTGACTGTATTCGTTACAGTACAATCCAATCAAATCGCTGCATCTTCAGTGATACAAGAATTGTGGCCATTGTAGTCAAGGTTCTGCTGAGCTTGTAATAGCTTGACATTTTGAAGATCAAGAAAACACTGAATTGTGTCTTTCAAAGATCAAAGATTTTTCCCATTTTATGCCCCTTAGACGTTACTACTGAACAGTGCCTACTTACTGATAGGGTTAATTTGAAAGACGTTCTTATCTCCCGTTGATATGGAATATAATACTTCACCATTCAAATTAGAATCAGCATCTGTGGCATTAATTTGAATGATCTGAAAAAAATATGTTGTTTGTTTGTTTATAATGTCAGTTTTGTTGATTCAAATATATCCATCACTAACCAAAGCACCCAAAAAAGCTGAGAAGAGATGAAAATGAAGTGTGATTGAAGACCAACCAGATCTTCCCATAATGTGATGGGTGCTCTGGTGAGTGTTAGGCTCTATAGTTTCTGATTTTACATGCAGAACCAATGTTGTCAGAATTGATTGACGAGGTTCCTTATTTATAATTAGCCCTTTCTCCCTTTTCGTAGTCGGTGTGTTTATTTTGCGTTATGTAGCTGAAGACAATCTGACAATCTGGTCAACTATTTGTAGTGTGTTATTGACCACAACTGACCTGAGTGACCTGTCTCTTGCTCTCTCTAACATAAATAACAGTTTTCTCTATACTTATAACAGGAGCATTATCATTTTCATCTTCTATTAGTATGGTAACGTCAACGGTAGAGTTCAGAGATATCGACCCTAAATCACTAGCCTAAAACAAGAAGCAACACAGCATTAATGGCTAAAAGCAGCTTAGAGGTTAAACAAAAAACAAAAATTGTGTTAAAATTGTTTCAATAATCTTTGCTTTCCGAACTTCATTTTTTTAGATCATTGATGTAAGCGATCCAATTTTCACCTTAACTTTTAGTTCTTACTCTGCTTTTAGATTATGTACATTATATAACTCAAAACCAAGACGCCAACTCTTTTGGTTAATTGCTGGATAATACATGTAATCGCTATTTTACTTGAATGTATTTCAGTTGACACAGTTAGTGAACACATATAACATACCATGATAATAATATTAAATTCATCTTCCTCTTCTCTATCAGCCGGCTTCATAAGGTTTAAATCACCAGTTATTTCATCAATTTGAAACATATCATCTGAATCAACAAACCCAATCAGGCTGATAACAGTGGGGCAGAAGAAAAAAGAATTCTACCAAGCGAAAAAAGAAGCGTCCCATGTTTGCAACATACTCGAGCTTTTGTACAGGTTGTACACTTCCTTACATAGTTTCTTTTCGCTATTTCGATGTGGGCAATAAGAGAATTTGTAAGACAAGACATACCCTGATTGCCTTGAACTATAGAGTATATAACATCACCATTCCTTCCACTATCTAAATCTCTAGCAGTAACAGATATAACTGTAACGTTACTGATGTTTTCAACTATAGATTGACTGTACGATGACTGGTCAAATTTAGGTGTAGAATCATTTTCATCCACAACTGTCACATGGACCTATAGATTATATAAAAAGTAAGCGATAGTTTGATTGTAGAGTCGTTGTCACAAGGTACAAACGAAAGCACTGACGGATTTATCAAACAATGGGTTTTTGGGATTCAATGGGTTAGATGTTATATCATGGAATTTTGGAATATTTTTCTCAGCCCTAAAATTGCATGGAAGCTGTAATGCTTTAGCAGATTATACTGAAGTGTAATGTATCACTCACTTGAGTAAAAGCTGTCTGTTGTGGATTCCTGTCATCTATTACTTGAATAACAAACAGATACTTATCATTTAGTTCCCTATTTAAGACCGCCTTTGTCTTGATGATTCCCTGAAACAACAAAGTGTATAGTAGACTATAGTAGATATGTCAGATTCTCTCTTTTGATTGCTTCGCTTTTCTTTTTTTTCTAAGGCATTGTAATTTTATATATTATATCAATTTCAAAACGAATACCGAAGATAATCTATACTTACGGATGTTCTTTCGACCGAAAAGAAAATTGCATCATCTTCAAGAACGGAGTAGGTTAACTTCACGCCTGTTACATTACCCAGATAAGCACTCACACTACCAACAGAGGTACCTATATAATGTACATTGTAATAGCATTCCGCTTTTTGTAAAAAGTTTTCATTATCAAAAACTTCGTAAATTATACCTGGAAATATTTCTAAATTATGCTATTTACATGTATATATCTACTTTATCAAACTGAATTTGTTTTAAAAGGGTTACAAATTGACCTATTTGCGTTTGGCTTTATAATGGCGCGATATTATTTGTTGAAACCTTTAGAATACATAGGAGACATGTTTCTCTATAAGGCGTTTATGAGGCGTTTATTTTACTTAAATCCACACAGTAGTTTTCTAACAGCTTCCAAAAAGCATAACGAACATAAAAACTTTAGTAATGTTTTTAAATAGTATTGGCGTTAAATCTCAACAGCTGGATTTTTTAAACTTTCAGATACGGTAAGGGACATAATTCGCTAGATTCGTGTATAGTTTTTACAAATGTGTACCCACGAAAAATGCGGAATGTCCCTTTAAGTTTCGATATCTAAAAAAAACCCTATACATTGCGACCGCTGATGATCTTTTAATTGTAGGCCTACTAACAATGGAATAGTATATAACCATTCAGGTCAATAATTAAGATTGTCTGATTTAAAAATAATTCAGCCTACCTTTGGGTTTATTTTCATGAATCATAAATTTAGAACTTGTTTTGTTAAATTTCAAAACTTCAGCTTCAATAACTAATATAGATATCTCCAGGTAGGCGGATTGATTTCTACCTCCTCCATCTACTGCCACAATCTCTAGCCTTATAGTAGGTGTGCTAGTTTCATTATTTGATAGAAAACGACGGGCTTCTAAATCATTCAAATCAAATCCTTTTGTGGTAATCAAACCATTGGTGGGTCCAATGTTAAACAATACTGACGTTTCCCCAATTAACTGATAACTGACCGTTCCATTACTATCAAAATCTTGATCCTTAGTGGCAACCAAAAATACAAATGATCCTGTTGGTAATTCATTTACAATTGTGGTATTATAAGTATGTATTGGACAAGTATGTTCTAAGCAGAAGACAGGGTCATTGTCATTAACATCAGTAATAGATATAACTATTGTAGTTGTTGCTGTGAGCTGTCTCTTTCTACCACCATCATGTACTGTTACAATCAGCTTATATTCTGTCATATTTTCTCTGTCAAACATTTTGTTCAGCGTTATACTACCATTTTGGTCAATGGAAAACACTGAAATAAACGCATAATCCTTATTGTTGAATTTGTGATTTTTGGGGATCTTTACAAAATATCTCCGAATTCATTTTGGGGGGGGGGGGGGATTTTATTTTTGGGTTTTGTTTTTTTTTTTTTTTTTTTTTTAAATCTTTTTAAATGGTCAAATAGCCTCACCATGACCTTGCATTTTAATACGTGTTGGGGATATGTTTCTCATACTTGCATAACCAATTATGTGAGAAATACGTTTGGAAATTCTATACATTATTACATGTACCTGGATCAGTGACAGAAAATGTTAATTGTCCATTAAAACCAATATCCCTGTCAGTTGCCTCTACAGCTCCTATGGTAATATTGTCTATATTTTCTGGTACTGTAAAGTTATAAACATCATGTGTAAATTTGGGAGGTTCGTCATTAGCATCTTCTATAGAAATAACCACGGAAGCTGAACCGGTGTAACCAGACTGGTCCTCAGCTACAACTTTTAAAACATACTTGTCTTCTATCTCTCTATCTAATCCACCGGCAACTCGAATAACACCTAAAATGTGAAAATCCACTTACTATTTGACTCACCAGACAGAGACTACAGCATATATATATATGCAAAAACATCAAAATTAATAAGAATCACCTTATTGAACTCTTTGGGAAGTAAACCAATACATCTTCCCATTTGGGTTCACTGGTATATATATATATATATATATATATATATATATATATGTTTTTGCACATATATATATATGCTGTAGTCTCAAATATATATATATATATACCAGTGAACCCAAATGGGAAGATGTATTGGTTTACTTCCCAAAGTGTTCAATAAGGTGATTCTTATTAATTTTGATGTTTAAAAGAGAGCATGTCATGTTACCTGTTAAACCATCAATAAAGAATCTCCCATCACCATTGACATCTAAGATATATCTAACACTAGAATTTCCATCATTATCTTTATCAAAGGCTGATACCAGTCCAACACTAGTAGATGGTCCAGAGTCTTCACTGATATTGAATCTGTAGTGTGCTGGTACAAATTGTGGCGCTTCATCGTTCTTATCCAACACTGTTATTGATAATATTTTACTTGCATTTAATCCTCCATGGTCTTGAACATTTATCTGAAAATCGTTTGACATCTTTTTAGTATTAAAAATAAAAGTATATTTCCTATAGGTAAGTTTCGAGTGAATCATCATTCTTCTACTAAGCAGCCTAATTTGCTTTGCGTAGCACAGAATAAGAGGCTGCGCCCATATAAAGAAGGGGTCTATTATGCTTAAATTTTTATTTAACGAAATGAATAAGTAGAACAGTGAAATTAAATAAACAGCATGGTAATCATTGTTGTTTTGTCTTTCTTTCTTTTACTTCGCATGATTCTGACTTTGTAATTATATAAAATAGGTTACCCTAAGATCGTAATGTGTTGTTGTTTCTCTATCTATAGTCATATCACCAGTTAATGATACTGTTACCTCTCCTGTGGTATTATTGATAGAAAATGGAAGTGAAACTGGTGACAGATAATACACCAAACCAGAAACACCGTTAATACCATAGTCTATATCAGTTACCGAAAGAGCTGGTTCCTTAAAAACATAACAATGAATTTTTTTTTTGTAGCCTTGAAATAAATTATTCCTAATCTTTTAGGTGAAAAATCTAACATGGAAGTGATAAATATATGATTTACTTACTAAAACTACTGGTGTCCCCGATGTTGAATTTTCCTCCACAGTACCAACGTATTTCAACAGTGAGTTTTCAAATCTTGGAGGATTGTCGTTGATATCACTGACTTGAATATTAATTTTACAAAAGCCCTGAAATTGAAATCCAATCCAACGTCCTGTTGCGTTGTGTAACGGCTCGAATTTTTAAGTAGAATCTTTATTTGTGCAATGTAAAGGATGTGTTCTATCATAGTGCCTTCAATTCTCTTTGAAGAACTAAAATCCCGTGCAACAGATACCATTCAGTAAACCAAAAAGCCAGTTCAAAGCATGACAAAATCGGGAGCAATAAATGTAAAGGCTAACAGTGGACTAAATGAGATTTAACTTATACTGGTGAACTGAACAAGATGTTTTGTTTACCGTCTGGGGTGGTTCTCCCGAATCTGTTGCTTCTATAATTAAATTGTATATAGCTATTCCATTTATATACTCCAAACCTTGTTGTTCTCTGTCTAAAGCATTGACAATTGTAATATTAGCCTGAAATTTGAAAAGAATAATTTAAAGTTTTGGTTCACGGTGCCGAATTTAACTTAACTTTCTAGACTTGAGGTAAAAAATGTATTATCTTTTTCATTTTTTCATATCTGATCTTTTTCATGTATTAATCATTTTCACAACAGCAGTAAAGTATATATCATATTCAGTTTTAAAATTTCCCAAAATAGGAAGTACCCGATTGTTAAATGACGTGATATGGAAGTCTCCTGTATTTCCTTTTGAAATTCTAAACTTCAATCTACTATTTTCATCAATATCATCATCATTGGCATCTACCATGAAAGTTTTATTCACACTATGGTCACCTAAAAAAAAACAGAACACTTTACTCAGACACTCAGACAGTTTCTAGATAGGCCCTACGCCACTGCTTGTTATAGATATTATGATTTTACAGAAGAAAATGTTTTCAATTCAAATGTGAAATTGTCAAAACTGTAATCGTTATGGACCCAAAGACATTCTAAACCAAATGATACACATTTAAATATTCAAATTTAAATTTTAAACTCACTATATAATAAATTAAGATTACAGAAAGATGAAATTAAATACCTTCTTGAACAGAGAAATTATATATATCTTGGTAAAACTTTGGTGAATTGTCATTAACATCTAAAACATCTATATACACTTCAGTTGTAGCCTACAAATAATTAATTGATTAAAATTATTGCATCATTTCTTCATTTGTAATAAACGACACAATGACAGAGCTGTTATTATAACTTTAATAAAGAAACTTACATTGTGTCCAGCATTATCAATTGCGACAATAGAGATATTATATTCTGATGTAGTCTCTCTATCTAAATCATCTACAACTTGTATCTCTCCAGTTCGGGCATTTATTTTAAATTCACTCACTGAAAGAAAACAACCATAATTTATAGGGAAATGCATGCAACAAAATCAAACAATAATAATTTTATTCGTATAAGTGAAGTAACCTCCTAAAAGGCGAATAAGTCTAACAAAAACTTTTATTTATCTTTATTTTAAAATTATAGTTGAGGTTAAAAAAAAGTCGAATACCATTACTGTTAAGTTTATATGCTAAACTCCCTCTATCAGAAATATCTTGATCCGTAGCTTGGACTGTCAATATCACAGAATTTGTACTTATATTCTAAAATATTAAGACAAAGTTTAAATCACGTAGTCTGCCACTTTTTTTCAATTTGACAGATCAAATACAAGGACAAGGTAATCAATGAAATCATTATAATTAGCTTACATTTATATAGTCTGAAGCATTAAACACGAGTCTTGTCCCTTGCTTCAACTAATAAGTGTTAGTGCGACTTGGATACATTTGAAGGGAAACCATTTTAATAAAATGTTTAAAGAAATTTGATTGAAACAGAAAAGAAAAAACAAGCTCAAAGAAAAGATAAAAACGATACCATGCAAAACCATTTAGGGATAGAAAATATGGGAAGAACATACTGATGAAGTAAAAAACCCAAAATAAAATGAAATAATGAGCTGTTCGGTTGCCTATTTGCACATATACATAGGAATACCAATCATAATAACCTAAAGTGATTCTACTACAAACCTAATCTAAGATGGAGCATGTTTGCGACGTATTTACCTCAAAAACAGATTTGTTATAGACTAGATGATCAAAAACAGGAACCATATCATTTACATCCAGAATTTTTATGACTACTTTTGTCGAGTTTGTAAACTTTCCATCAGATACTATTACCTACAATACAATGTTAAATGGAGTCTGGACATAGACAATGAGTATTCAGCTATATAATTAAAACTCATGACACAAGTAGACTACCTTCAAATGACCGTCAGATGTTGATTCAAGTACATTTGTACGATATTGTAGCTACGCAAAAGCAATAGACGAAATGTTGTCACAAGAAAGTTATACTTACTTCAAAGTTAAATGAAGAAATATTTTCTCTATCCAATTTACGTGCTAAACTGATTAAACCAGTACTACCGGTAATATTAAAGTAATCGGATTGTGGTTCAACAGAATAAGATAACTGAAATAAAAATGAGGAAATAAGTGATTGCACCTTCAATAAATGTAATTCTCGGGTGCTATAATCAATCAAGCTTATAGTTACATGCATTTATAACATTAATGGCAAGTTTCTCCTTCCCATGCCTAGTGGTGTAGGTCCACAACTTTGTGTCACGTTCAATTGTCTACCAACAGCATTCAAACATGGTTGTATATGTGATCTTTGAGCTATTCAAAAATCCATTCAACTTGAATGTTTTTCATGTTATAACCAATAAATCAATTTACCTGCGGATTAAGATCATTATCCTTTGCATTTACTATCAGAGGTCGGTTTGAGGCAGCAAGAAACACATCAACTCCAGTGCTGGCGTCCTCACTTATTTCTCCGTAATAAGTTTTCAGTAGAAAATACGGTGGACAGTCATTTATATCTGTTACACGTATTATTACCTATATAATATTGATTGTATCGCAATTAATTTGTTTTTAATAATTAAATATTCGTTGATTATGCTTTGATTGACAAGGAACAAAAACACTGAAGAGGAACATTCAAGTTCCAGTAGAATAAAACATACATAACATGATTGAATTCTAAATAAAGAATCGACATAATTAGACTACAATCTTTTGACATTCTAAAGCCGATTTTTTGAAAATCCAGATCTAGCTGTCTCAAGACCTAATCCCGAAAGAGATAAAATTAGGCCTCTAACACTATACCAAATAATGATGGTGATGACTAACCTGAGCTGTCGCTGTCTGAGAGTTATTCAGATTAACTGCTTGTATAGATAATGTGTACGTGTCGACCGTTTCTCGGTCTAATGCCTTTTTTAGTTTCAGTACACCCTGGAATTAGACCGATGTCAAATTACAAATTATAATGGTGTATGTATAATGTTGTTCTGTTATGATGAAGGCTTGAGAGAAAAAAGTCGACTGTTACTGGCATTGGTGAACGAAACCACGTGTCGTTCTTACGAAGAAATAACAGAACTATGTTAGAGGCGTAGTTTCGTATGTGGCATTTATCAGCAAGGACATGAACTAGCTGACATACTGAGCGCAAAGACAAAGTTTATAATTTCAAAGACCAAGGACAAGATGGTAATTATCTGTGTTACATTGTCCGAACATTCATGATGTAGAAAATGATACTCTACTCACATTATCTAAACCGAGCGAAAAATAACCATCATTTCCTTCAATAATTGAAAATTGATTAGTCTCTTCATCCAATGTTGTGTTCATAGTTGTTATTGTCGTGTTCAATTTCAAATCTTCTGGTACATGAACAGGAACAAATACTGGACAAAATATCAAACGCACTTGTTCTGTAACGATGACGTTTAATGTTGCATTGCTACAAAGCAAGATATTCCTGCTGTTACAGGCTTGTAAAATAAGAGTATAATTTCCGCTTTTTATATCAGAAGCGGGTTGCAATGCACCCGTTTTATTATCCATTTGGAAAATATCATTAAAATTGAGGAGTTTGTAAATTACACTAGTTCCACTATCAGAAGATGACGCATCTGACGATATGGCTGTTATTTGAGACGCTTCACATTCCTTAGATTTAGATACATAGTGTATTGGAAGGGTGGCTGGCCACCTAGGTGCTTCAAATATATCTTCTACCTCTATTTCAACAAGAACTGTGCTGCTCTTTGGTATACTTGACATATCCTTCGCTTCAACTGTTAATGTATAATAATTCACAATTTCGTGATCCAGTAATTTATCAGTAAATAATTGTCCATTGGAAGAATTGATTCGGAATGCGGAACCTATGTTTCCAGATACAATGTCATAGATAATCTGACCCGAGGAACCGTAATCTTTATCAGTAGCTTTAACAGCTCCAACCTTGTACTCGATTTTAACATTTTCTACCACACTAAACGTATATGATGCATTGTCGAATACCGGTGATGTGTTACTGTCTAATATTTCTATATGCATTTCTTGTTCAGCAAATAGTGGAGGAACTCCATGATCACTGACATGGACGGTTACATTATAAGAATCTTTAATACTTCTATCAAATCTATTTGTCACCTGAAGTAAACCACTAGATACATTTATCTTAAATTTATCATCTTCATTGGTCAACCAAAAGGTAAACCCATTATTAGAGAAATCTTTATCGGAAGCACCTATTGTTACCACTTCATGACCTATTGTTACATTTTCTGGAAGACTCAAAGACCACGATCTATTGTTTGGAAGTACTAAAACTGGTGGATGTTCATTTTCATCTAAGATAGTTATAGTTAACAAAGTATATGCTGATAATGTTCCATCGCTAACAGAAATATTTAAAATCAACGTTGGGTGTTTCAGTAGGTCACCATCTACAGGTGATTTGACGACCACAATTGGCCCAGCTAGGCTAAACTGTTGGTGGTGATTTAGCAGGTTAAATGTAAGCTGATCAATTGGTGTATCGGCATCAGACGCAATCACCTAAAAATAAATATTTGCTTAATCTAATAGGAGGAAAATACATGTTGAAAAAATAGATATTTCAGTAAAATATCTGGTCACACCAATTCTATGAATAGAATTTTGATGTGGAATTTTTTGAATAAGTGACACAGCTTTATAACCAAAAAATTGCAAATTTTGATTCCAATCGAATAGCCTACTTTAATTCTAAATCCCCGCTATTCAAATCATGGGCCGCTACCCAAAATCGGGTCGATAGCACACACTTATGGGTCGCAGGGTCTGTCTAGGGTCGCAAACAGATTTGTTGGTTCGTACAGTAGGATGCAGTAAGAACTATGGTCTCGGATTCTTGGAAATCGTGATTCATTCTGAGAAATGGTCGCCTGTCGATCAGTGTGCCTCGAAACAGGATGCCTCCTAAACGCAGCATCGTGCCCAGTTGGCTGGTAAAGTACTGGGTGAAAGAGGTCCATGGACGGGCGGTATGTGTGAAATGTCAACACGTATATGCAGCGGAATTCTGGCTGAGTTTGAGTGGTATTCAATATCCAAAACCCAAAGCAATGGCAGAGAAGGTTTTGATGTGACGTATGTTTGCGAAGGGGCCTTTTAAGGGATGACAAACACCAAAGCCGCCACAAAATTTGTCCAACCTAATGAAACTTGCCACGACATCCGGAATATAAAAAAAGTGCCAAGGACAAAAGGAAGAACTGTAGTGTTACACTCGTCTATAACGATATTAAATGCAGGTGAGAGGGGCTGACATGGAAAAAGCGTCTAGTCGTTCGGATGGGACATTAAACCGAGGACCCGTGTGCTACAGGCTGTGCACGTTAAAGATCCCTCGACAGTTGAAAATCGAAAAAGAGCAGGCTAATGCCGCTGTCCTGGCAAAATTTCCCTCATTGCACCCTGCCTGGCGTTGCCCGTCTTCATTAGAAAAGTAGGACGTAAAACTCCATTTCATTTCATTTATAACGATATTAACGATAATTCCAAGTAATATGTTGATGTTAGTGTTACATAACTGCATGTAATAATAAATAACGTTTGAACACTGGATAGTATTCTTGATCCAGAATCTGGCATATTTCAGGGTCGCAGCTTACGAAGCTTGGGTTTGGATCGCCGAGCAAAATGGGTGAAGACTGGGGTCTTATATAGATTTTGATGCAACTTACTCTGAAAATCGTAGTATTAATAGCAGTGTTCTCCTTTAATGTTGTAGAATAATGCGAAGATGAGAATCGTGGTGCTTTATCATTGATATTCTGAACTGTTACCTCTACCGTTGTAAAAGACAGTCTTGGATTAGATCCACCTAAAAATAGATCTTTAAATCATGCCTTAATCTGTTGCAAAAGTTTTGTATTACGCGCTTTATATAACAATTATCTATCTTCATAAAAATCCGTACCAGCCAGACAATTCCGTCAAAAATCTCGTCCAAAATCGGAGTAAAGTTAGAATAGAAGTAGACTCCTTCAAAGAGAAGTAACATTAGGTTGTAGATCCTTAACTACAACTTATTTTTCAAAAGAGCTGTTTCCATCACTTACCATCTATGGCCTGAACTATGACTTCATACATAGATTTGTTAGTAAAGTCTAAACAACTATCACAATTGAGTGTTAATACACCAGTTGAGTTATCTATGTGGAATATGATCAGTGTAGAGTGGTCAGTTAATGAGTAATGTACATCTCCATCAATACCTGTATCATTATCTACAGCTTCCACCTAACAAAAGAAATTTTACAACGTACGTCGAAATCGGTCAAATGAAGTGGAACTAACAATAAAGTTGTGGTGTCTGTAACAAAACCAACATCCATCTCACTTTACGTTTAGATATGTTTTAGTTTCAGCAATCTCATCTAAATCTAATCTAAAGTCTCCAAATAAGCAATTCTGTGAAGACTGTCTACCCTAAACTATGTTGCCAGATCGTTACCTCACCTGAGTTATGACTGTTTCTCGTGCTGCATTTTCAGAAACATTACCATTAAATATCTGAGTAAATCTTGGAGAATATTCATTCACAGTATGGACTGTTACTAAACTAAACGCTGTGCTTCTATAGTTGCCGTCTGATACATCAATAGTTAAATTATACTGAGATATGGCATTAGGTATGTCCAGGTCCAAGTATCTTTTGGTGTAGATAGCACCACGGTCAGTAATTCTGAAATCTAACGTCAAAGAATAGGTAAGTCCGGATGTGAGTTTTGAAGTGCATGTTAATGCATCTTGTCTTGGAGTAATATAATTGACAAGAGAGAATGTCTACCCGATGGTTACAATCATGAAACTTCAACATGCCGTTAAAGAAACAAAAGGCCTCTACCTCGAATATTTGATTTCATAGAATATGTTAAATCGTCTTGATCTGCATCAACAGCAGAAATAACACCAACTAAACTACCAGCTGGTTGTATTTCTAATATTGTGAAATTATACGGGGTATTTCTGAAGGTTGGTGCGTTGTCATTTGTGTTGATTATTTCTATGACCATTTGAGTTAATCTGGATAATTTTCGTGAACCATTATCACTAGCTTCTATTCTAATGGTATAGAACCTAGAACCATTATCATAGTCCAAACCACCATTTACACTCACGTTCCCAGTATTACTATCGATTGAAAATGGAACCTATAATAAAAATCTTAATTCAATTGAAAAACATTTAGTAAAAATGGCACCATTTTCGATGTTGATCATGATGATCAAGAGTCACTTATATTTTCAGGAATAAAGTTAAATCGGCAATAGAACTATTCATTTGATTAGAGTAATTTTCATTGTAAAAAAGCGAAGGGTGTCATTTATTGGAAGCAACTTACATTTTCAAGAATAGAGTAGACTATTTTTTGATTGCTGCCAGTGTCTTTATCTGTAGCAGTTACTTGGCATTCAGGAATCAATCCAGAAGTTTGATTTTCATACACAGTACATTCATATTTGTCTGAAAAATCATTACAGCTCAAGACAAGTACCCTTCTCAGGATACTCATTTCATTTATAGAATGCTGCAAATGATATCCACAGGACATTCAAGTATTCAATATTAATGAAAAGTCTAAATGAAAATTATCAATGATTTACATGTTAATATGACAGAATGTAACAAAATCGATTTTCTAAAAAATCATATTTTATAATACATTTCATTTAAAGTTCTTTGGAAAATCGGAGGGGGTGACTTCCAAGCTAAAAGTAATGAACTTACCTTTCGAGAATACAGGATAATTATCATTAACATCATTGATATAAATTGTAACATTAACTGTTGTTTGTACTTCTGACTGACCTGTATCTCTCGCACCAACCTATATGTCACAGAAATCTGATTTAAACCCTATTCCAAGCCTCAAAAAGTGATAACAATTCTACACATATTGTAGAAAACCATGAAAAAATATAACAAAGTAGCCTACCCCTTGACTGACTATATGTCTCATTATTTGGTTTGCGCTACGGGATAATTCGGAAAGGGCAGTATAATTTCAATAGGTGGCCTAGAACTTACTGTCAGTTGGAAAATCTTCTTTGTTTCATAATCAGGTACAGTATTAAAGTGTATCTGTCCAGTTATGGAGTCTATAGTAAATCTATTATCTATATCTGGTAGTACTGAATATAATACATTCTGATATAAAGATGTCGTGTCATTGTCCTTCGCATGAACTCTGAAATATCAAATGGAAATGATTCTAATATGGTTCGAAATAGCTTGTTTCTAATATGGTTCGAAATAGCTTGTTTCTAATATGGTTCGAAATAGCTTGTTTCTAATATGGTTCGAAATGGCTTGTTTCTAATATGGTTCGAAATACCTTGTTTCTAATATGGTTCGAAATAGCTTGTTTCTAATATGGTTCGAAATAGCTTGTTTCTAATATGGTTCGAAATAGCTTGTTTCTAATATGGTTCGAAATGGCTTGTTTCTAATATGGTTCGAAATAGCTTGTTTCTAATATGGTTCGAAATACCTTGTTTGGAGAAAATTTGCACCAAAAGGTTTGGTTTTCATAATTAATTAATATTCGATAATAAGGATTTATATGAGACCCGATTATTTTCTACTGGTTGATCATTTCCTTGTATGTATCCTTACATATGTTGTTAATCCAAACATTTAGATAAGAAGATAATATAAAAACCTCAGATTTTGGTGAGTGTTCAGGCCTTCATCTATGGAGAAATTATAATATGGTTGATCAAATATCGGAACATTGTTATTGACATCCTACAAATAAATAAAGTTTAAAAAAATATTTTTACAAACATTTCGAAAGATTTTAGCATCAACGACTAAAAGTCAAAGATAGTTTCAGAGTTTCAGCAAGTTCATCAATCCAATTGTTATAGCATCCATTGTATGCTTAATGTGTCTGTGATGAATGTTATTAGAGCAAAATAATATATTTGATATTTTGATGTGTGCATTTGCAATTATACAATTTTTTAACTATAATCTCGGAAAAATACGTTATGAGAAAACATAATTACCGTTACTTCTATGAAAAGATATAAAGAAGCATTATTACACTCTGTACATCCAATATATGGTTTGATATTATAGGCTATAATGGTGATGGAAATAGGACCTAATGGTAAACTTTGATTGTCTTTGACACATACGTCACCATCAGAACTAACTTCTATAATAGTAGCATCATTGGTAGTGTACAAAATTTGGTTATTTACACCGATATCACGATCTGTCGCCTGCAAATAATTAAATAAATTTTATCCGTTGCTTATCAATAAAATAGCTTTTATTTAGTGTTCATAGAATGTAAATATTGTTATTGTCTGTAGCCCTGAGTGCCATACTTATCCTACTTCAAATAATTGGATGCTAAAGAAGTACATCCGTGATCTTTTGTAGCAAAATCATAAGTGACATTAATTAATTATACAGGTTTGTCTGTCAACGTAATTTATTTAGCTAACAAGAAATCAGAAAATAACACCCCGCTATAACATGGCGAGTTTAACTAACCTTTGCTTTATAAAAACAGTCTGGATATGAATCCTCGGGAAAACTAAGTGAGATATTTGATTTAGGAAAGATAGGTGAATTATCATTGATATCAAGAACTGTGACTACCACAGATACAGCAGATGAACGTTTAGGTGTACCATCATCTGTTGCCATAACATACAAATCATACACATCTCTTTCTTCTCTATCTATTAAACTTGTAGTGGATAATAATCCACTTGTATTATTTATCTCTAATGGTGTAGTGGTTCCTCTACGAAAAGAGGAAAACTAAAATGGGCACACTCCCATTGAATAGAAGATATAAGATTGGTTTATGTCAAGATTGAAGTACTGCCTTCATTAGGAGAATCCTGGGATCTCCAGACAAATAAACTTCATTTGCCATAAATCTTTTAAAAACAGTTTGATTTTCAAATAATTTTAACCATATTATCCAACTCTTCACTATGACTGATATAAATATTTCAAAATAATCTTTAATAGGGAAACTCAGCTAATTATTTAGAAACACGGTTTGTTGGGGGGTTTTCATTTACAATTTGGACATTTAATACTACTACATATACCATTTCTATATCAATAGCCTATACTCACCTTGGTGTTAATAAGGAATATGTTAATAAAGCATTTGAACCAATGTCGGAATCTGAAGCCTATATAAAGAAAAGGCATTATCGCCAAAATAATAGTATAAAATAAGACTGAAAATTGTAATCTCTTTCCGCTATTAGGTTCCGTAAATAGGCAGAGTAATCGTTATCTTGACATAAAAAAATCATTAAATCATAAGAAAACACTTCAATTTTATAATACCATGGTTCAAAAAAGTTAAATGAAAAACATTAAATTTCACACATTTTTCCCCCATGATGTTTTCATTATATCCTTTTCCATGATTGATGGATAACAATTTTAAAAGATATTATCGTAATGACTATCGTTCTTTAAGTGTGGAATTACGTCCCTCGATGAAAGACAGTAATGGCTGATATCGATTTATTCGTTAATAATGAATGAAAAGTCAAAGGTGAAAATACTTACATTGACAGGGTTTCGGTCTCCTGTAAGTTGTCCACTACCTTCTATTATTGTAAAGTTATATTCTGATAAATAGAATACAGGGTTGTGATCATTAATATCTAATATATTTATAGTTAAATATCCATGACTTGACTGAAATATAGCAACCAAAGATGGTGGTAAGTATAATATTAAACTTAAATCTTGAATTTACAGGGCATGTACTCAGTCAAATAGGTAAGAGAACTGTATTTGGGGCAAGAAAGGCGAAAAAATTGGTCTGACAAGTGAGTATTTAAAATATGGTTCTAGAATACTGTGACATCAATTAATAGCAAGAGCTGAATGGTTTGTTTCAATAGTCCCGCCCCAACTAGCCTTTTCTGATCCGGTGATGAATGCACCGTTTTCCATAATATATTTGCCAATAAAGCTATTTATTGACTTACATTTTTCGAACCATCTGATACAATGATTAACAACCTGTATAAGCTTATAATTTCTCTGTCTAATGTATCGTTTGTTTTGATTGTACCACTGAAAAGCAAAATATTAAAAAGGCGAGTATACTTCAGCTGCTTCTTTCGAACGAATGATTTTACAAAGCTTGTCACTTAATACTCTCTACTGTTTTTTTTTATAATTATGCCCTTGCGTTTTGCCTGTCTTACATTTCGCCTTCAAAAGCAAATTTTCAGTCCATCTTAACACATTCTTCTGTTAATTGTTAATTCCTGCTGTAACTGGAGATGTAACTTCTTCATTCTACCAGATATATGATTATGTTTATGATTATGATTAGCATATATGATCTATGCTTTTTTTAATTCTGTGTTTAGATCATACTATTAGATGAACTTACCTCGATGAATCGATGGTGAAACCCCCGTATGAAGACTGAGAAACAATATAATAAAGCAAGCTATTTCCATCAGTTATATCTGGGTCGGTTGCCTGAAATCGCGAGAAACTGGTGATCAAAATTAACGACATATTCTTAGAAATGCCACTGTATATGTATAGAAGATTATATTGTTATGGCTTTATATTTAATTTGAAATTAAATTTCTTTTACGTATTCAATGAAAGTTCATTTAGACTAAATATACATACCTCAACTGTATAAATTGTGGTATGTATTGGAATGTCTTCAGGTATTGATATTGTACTATTTAAATTAGTTATATTTGGTGGTCCGATATTAACATCTACAATCTTTATTACACCTGATTGTATTGTTTGTCTGAAACAGCAACAAGTGAAACAGTTTGGAGTGCATTACTATTAGGTAAGTATCATTAAGGTTATGAGGGTTTTATAATGTTATAATTTCGTCTTACCATATTAAAATAACCTACAACGTGTAGAAAATATTCAGTTACACATATTACGCAATCTGAGTACTTTTTGGAGATTATGAAGGAGGTTTCAATGAATACAACTTTACCTGGTATCAGCTATCTTTTTGGGTAAATCTTTAGCTAATATTTGAACATTTATAATACCATTTCTATTGATTAAAGATTTATTAACCAGAATTTCTCCAGTAATAACATTAATACGGAATTCATCACCAGCTTGTAATAACTGATACCTTACTTCACCATTATTACCTATATCACTATCATTAGCAAATACCTTGAATACAAATTTTATACTTAGTACTAGACTTTAGACAGTATTCCTCATTATTCATGTTGGAAAATAACATAGTCTAAAATCGTTTTCCTAGTGCTGGTTCAGATGAAACTTTTTTTTGTTGGACACTTTTGGATTTTGACAAATTTCGGAAGTCCATTGCAGGAAGGTTTTGTTAAAGACCAATGATGGAACGACACCCCGAAACTGTTTTCTTATATTATTTTGTTCGTATTAAAATTGTTGATTGGCCCCGAACGTTGATCATAATCAGATTAATGAAACCACAGGTAAGCCATTACTAAAGAATTACATTGAAATAAAATTGAAAGACATGCCAAAAGAATATGGTAGCAATGTGGCAACCATTTTTGAAAAATAAAGTTTTCTAATTTTTGAAATAATGATACTACATCACAAACCCTCCTACCTTCCCTACAAGGTCACCAATTTTAGCAGTTTTATTAACAGTAAAGGTAAATGGCTGGCTTGGGGAGTAGAATATTGGTTTGTTATCATTAATATCATTAACTATAATCTGTACTAGACTTCGGTTACTTTCAAATTTACTGTCCGTTTCTAATTCTTTGGCATAAACCTGGAACAAATAAATCAATAATTACAGATTGATATGTAACGATCCAAAGCACCATTATACCAGCGAATGTTCATATTTTCACACGTTCTTTTGATCCAAGTGACTGTGACAATCAGTACCTAGTGTATCCCGACAATACCAATAAGTTGCATACCTCAAAGTTATGTACTTCTGTTTCTTCTCGATCTAAAATCTTTCCTCGAGCTAACCTGATGGAACCTACATCATTAACAGTCTCGATCTCAAATACATCAGTACCATTTAGATGAAACTGAAACACACTGTTTATTCCCTGGAATTATATGGTCACGCAAAATGGTTTAGTATCAAAAGAAAGAAAAACAATATTGATCTAACTGAGTATTAAACCACTTCCTGTTTAAAAGCCATTACAGAAGCCTGAACATAGGAAGTTGAGATAACGAAATGACAAGAAATGAGTATATTAGTGGTCTTACTATATCAGAATCAGATGCTGTGACTTGAATAATGGTGAAATCACCAAATGAACCTTCATCAACTGATGCAATATAGGTATCATTGGTCATAATAGGATGGTGGTCGTTAACATCTTGTACTGTTATTATAACTGCTGCATCATCAGTTCTATCAGAAGGTCGATCTATTTGGTAAGCCTGTGAAAGGAAGATGAGAGTAATATTTTAACCTTGTTGTCCACCCTTCATTGACAGGGAATGTCTCCTTTATCTAACAGCCGACTTTGCAATTTGGACTAAAACCGTTTCTCTTTACCTGTATTCCTAAGGCGAGTGAAGGGTTTCCTTTTCTGATGAGTCGACCATTTATAACTAACTCTCCTGTCTGGCGGATCGTAAAGATACCATCACCACCTACAATTAAAACATTTTAAACAACGTAGAATAACGTATATCTACCCAAGCAAAGCATCAGCTTAGAAATATCCAGTAAACAAATATGATGAACTCAAGGTCAAAAAGATCAAACTAATCTTGAGATAGTAGTTTTGCAATCTGAAAACTCAATATGGAATCACGAGAAGATATGCAATCAAGCTCACAAGATTATGTGATTAAATAAAAACAAGTTCTGGTGTAAAAGAAGATATTTACCTGTGGTTATATTGTAATTAACCGGTGTATTAAAAGAATCGCGATCTATTGCAAGTATAGGTGGAGTGGTATTTACTACACGGTTATTGTAATTCTGGAATATTTAATATAAGAGAGTTAATTCATGAGTTGAACTAAGTGACACGGTTTATTCAAATCTTGATATTTCCCTACAAGTAATGTTATTACAGGCATCAAACGTCATAACAAGTTCCAAGCCATTTGATCAAAAAGCCGCTTATTATTTCAGGTCCGTGAACCAAAGTGGTTACCACCTTGCAACGATGGGAGATGGGTTATATATCCTCTTTGAGATTTCATGAGAATGGTTTACAATTACGGTGTCCATGAAGAGTGAAACACAAATATAGTCGTAAGAAAATGTATCCTCATGAGGCGTTAAACATAACCGCTAAGGCCAAGGTTTGAAAATTACATTGACGACTCGTCTTTTTCAAGACGCGTAACTTTTTGATAATCACCAGCTCATATCATTTCCTATTATAGACTTTATCAACAAGGCGAAAAATATTACAGTTCTCCAATTCTTTTTGAATAATTTATGCCATTTTCGTACATCTCGGGTACTATTAACATAAATTCAAAACCGAAATCAACCTACTTAAATGATGAACCATGATTCATTTTTATTATCATTATGATTTAGTATATCTAAAAGAATATTTCTTTTGATAAAAGTCAAATCAAATATATCGAATAAGCTTGAAGAAATTAGAAAAAAATAACAGATCTTACATCTTCTGATATATTCAACCTATATATGGTTTGAGTGAATCTTGGACTCTGATCATCAACATCTAAAATGTCCACTGTTAATATAACACTGCTATTTTTCTTTACAAGGTTGTCTCCATCCTCCTATAAATAATTATTTGAATTGTATATATTAGTATTAAAAGCAAAATGTTGATAGATTTCTGACATCATGCTGGTCGACTTCTTTAAATGATGAAACGGTGACCATAGACAATAATGACATAATGATAGTGGACTACATTCAATGCTGACAAAATGTTCTTCCAATGACGGCAAAATGTCGATAGACTACTTGTAATGATGTCAAAAATCTATTGACGACTTTCAGCGATGACATTAGGATTGATGGCATTACTTTCAATGACGAAAAAGTGCCAATAACCTTGTTCTAATGACATGATGCTCATAAACTACTTCTAATGATGTGATGCCCATAAACTACTTCTAATGAAACTACTTCTTATGACATGATGCCCATAAACTACTTCTAATGAAACTACTTCTTATGACATGATGCCCATAAACTACTTCTAATGAAACTACTTCTTATGACATGATGCCCATAAACTACTTCTAATGACATGATGCCCATAAACTACTTCTAATGACACGATGCCCATAAACTACTTCTAATGGCATGATGCTAATAAACTACTTCTAATGAAACTACTTCTAGTGACGTGATACCCATAAACTACTTCTAATGACATGATGCCCATTAACTATTTCTAATGACATGATGCCCATTAACTACTTCTAATGAAACTACTTCTAATGACATGATGCCCATAAACTATTTCTAATGACACGATGCTCATAAACTACTTCTAATGACATGATGCCCATAAACTACTTCTAATGGCATGATGCCCATAAACTACTTCTAATGACATGATGCCCATAAACTACTTCTAATGACATGATGCCTATAAACTACTTCTAATGACATGATGCCCATAAACTACTTCTAATGAAACTACTTCTAGTGACGTGATACCCATAAACTACTTCTAATGACATGATGCCCATTAACTATTTCTAATGACACGATGCCCATAAACTATTTCTAATGACACGATGCTCATAAACTACTTCTAATGACATGATGCCCATAAACTACTTCTAATGACATGATGCCTATAAACTACTTCTAATGACATGAAGCTCATATACTACTTCTAATGACATGATGCCCATAAACTACTTCTAATGACATGATGCCCATAAACTACTTCTAATGACATGATGCCCATAAACTACTTCTAATGACATGATGCCCATAAACTACTTCTAATGACATGATGCCTATAAACTACTTCTAATGACATGATGCCCATAAACTATTTCTAATGACATGATGCACATAAACTACTTCTAATGACATGATGCCTATAAACTACTTCTAATGACATGATGCCCATAAACTACTTCTAATGAAACTACTTCTAGTGACGTGATACCCATAAACTACTTCTAATGACATGATGCCCATTAACTATTTCTAATGACACGATGCCCATAAACTACTTCTAATGAACCCACTTCTAATAACATGATGCCCATAAACTATTTCTAATGACATGATGCCGGTAAACTACTTCTAATGACATGATGCTAATAAACTACTTCTAATGAACCCACTTCTAATGTCATGATACCCATATACTACTTCTTATGACACGATGCTCATAAACTACTTCTAATGACATGATGCCCGTAAACTACTTCTAATAACATGATGCCCATAAACTACTTCTAATAACATGATGCCCATAAACTACTTCTAATGAAACTACTTCTTATGACATGATGCTCATAAACTACTTCTAATAACATGATGCCCATAAACTACTTCTAATAACATGATGCCCATAAACTACTTCTAATGACATGATGCCCATAAACTACTTCTAATAACATGATGCCCATAAACTACTTCTAATAAAACTACTTCTTATGACATGATGCTCATAAACTACTTCTAATGATATGATGCCCATAAACTACTTCTAATGACATGATACCCATAAACTACTTCTAATGACATGATGCCCATAAACTACTTCTAATGACATGATGCCCATTAACTATTTCTAATGACACGATGCCCATAAACTATTTCTAATGACACGATGCTCATAAACTACTTCTAATGACATGATGCCCATTAACTATTTCTAATGACACGATGCCCATTAACTATTTCTAATGACACGATGCCCATAAACTATTTCTAATGACACGATGCTCATAAACTACTTCTAATGAAACTACTTCTTATGACATGAAGCTCATAAACTACTTCTAATGATATGATGCCCATAAACTACTTCTAATGACATGATGCCCATTAACTATTTCTAATGACACGATGCCCATTAACTATTTCTAAT
>NW_008709027.1:2335217-2456847 GCF_000327385.1 Lottia gigantea
AACTACTTCTAATGACATGATGCCCGTAAACTACTTCTAATAACATGATGCCCATAAACTACTTCTAATAACATGATGCCCATAAACTACTTCTAATGAAACTACTTCTTATGACATGATGCTCATAAACTACTTCTAATAACATGATGCCCATAAACTACTTCTAATAACATGATGCCCATAAACTACTTCTAATGACATGATGCCCATAAACTACTTCTAATAACATGATGCCCATAAACTACTTCTAATGAAACTACTTCTTATGACATGATGCTCATAAACTACTTCTAATGATATGATGCCCATAAACTACTTCTAATGACATGATACCCATAAACTACTTCTAATGACATGATGCCCATAAACTACTTCTAATGACATGATGCCCATTAACTATTTCTAATGACACGATGCCCATAAACTATTTCTAATGACACGATGCTCATAAACTACTTCTAATGACATGATGCCCATTAACTATTTCTAATGACACGATGCCCATTAACTATTTCTAATGACACGATGCCCATAAACTATTTCTAATGACACGATGCTCATAAACTACTTCTAATGAAACTACTTCTTATGACATGAAGCTCATAAACTACTTCTAATGATATGATGCCCATAAACTACTTCTAATGACATGATGCCCATTAACTATTTCTAATGACACGATGCCCATTAACTATTTCTAATGACACGATGCCCATAAACTATTTCTAATGACATGATGCCCATTAACTACTTCTAATGAAACTACTTCTAATGACATGATGCCCATAAACTACTTCTAATGACATGATGCCCATAAACTACTTCTAATGAACCCACTTCTAATGTCATGATACCCATATACTACTTCTAATGACATGATGCCCATAAACTAGTTCTAATGACATGATGCCCATAAACTACTTCTAATGACATGATACCCATAAACTACTTCTAATGACATGGTGCCCATTAACTTCTTCTAATGACATGATGCCCATAAACTACTTCTAATGACATGATGCCAATAAACTACTTCTAATGAAACTACTTCTAGTCGCCCATAAACTATTACTAATGACATGATGCCCATAAACTACTTCTAATGAAAGTACCTCTAAAGACATGATGCCGATAAACTAGTTCTAATGACATGATGCCCATAAACTAATTCTAATGACTTTATACCCATAAACTACTTCTAATGACATGGTGCCCATTAACTTCTTCTAGTGACATGATGCCTATAAACTACTTCTAATGACATGATGCCCATAAACTACTTCTAATGACATGATGCCCATAAACTACTTCTAATGACATGATGCCCATTAACTATTTCTAATGACACGATGCCCATAAACTACTTCTAATGAACCCACTTCTAACAACATGATACCCATGAACTACTTCTAATGACATGATGCCCATAAACTACTTCTAATGAACCCACTTCTAATAACATGATACTCATAAACTACTTCTAATGACATGATGCCAATAAACTACTTCTAATGAAACTACTTCTAATGACGTGATGCCCATAAACTATTACTAATGACATGATGCCCATAAACTACTTCTAATGACATGATGCCGGTAAACTACTTCTAATGACATGATGCCTATAAACTAGTTCTAATGACATGATGCCCATAAACTACTTCTAATGACATGATGCCGGTAAACTACTTCTAATGAACCCACTTCTAATAACATGAGGCCCATAAACTACTTCTAATGACATGATGCCGGTAAACTACTTCTAATGACATGATGCCCATAAACTAGTTCTAATGACATGATGCCCATTAACTACTTCTGCCCATTGACTACTTCTAATGACATGATGCCCATAAACTACTTCTAACGACATGATGCCCATAAACTACTTCTAATGACACGATGCCCATAAACTACTTCTAATGGCATGATGCTGTTAAACTACTTCTAATGACATGATGCCCATAAACTACTTCTAATGACATGATGCCCATTAAGTACTTCTAATGACATGATGCCCGTAAACTACTAATGGTGGCTACATTCAATGATGTTACAACAAAAAATCGCGGTAAAATGATAAGGATCA
Source organism: Lottia gigantea (assembly GCF_000327385.1). NCBI lineage: Eukaryota > Metazoa > Mollusca > Gastropoda > Lottiidae > Lottia > Lottia gigantea. The sequence continues at coordinate 2,337,307 of NW_008709027.1, forward strand.
TTTGATATGACACGTCTGAAGACAACTTCCGTAAGATGGATAGATTTTCAATGGGTTTTATATATAGAATGATTTGTATGCTTGTCTTACCTCGGCTATTATGGTTAGGTTGAACTGTCTTTGCATTTCATCATAATCGAATTGTTTTGTTGTATATATTCTACTGCCAAAGAACCTGAAATGCCCCAGTCCGTCCTGAAATAAAGCGTATATTATATTATAACCTTATATTCTATACAGACATTTTAAAGAAGACATGAAAGGTTTGGATCTCGGTAATATTCAATGTTATAAAAAGTCAAAAAAATTATGAAAACTGTTTATAATATAAATATCATAATCTTCTTGAAATTGTCCGTGGCATTTCCTAGATAACATGTATTTCAGGGTATCTAATTGTGATATTGTGTTATATTTGTAATTTCAAGATACTAAGAAAATGTAAGATATCATATTGACGTACTTGTAATTTGTAAATGATATACTGATTTTCTTTGTCTTTATCGTTAGCAATACCTCGAGTTTCAAAAATAGCTGTGTTCAATTCGGTGCTCTAAATGATACAAAAAATATAATGTAGTAAATTAAACAGAGAATATTTATCATAAAACATAGGTGTAAACCATAATTATTATTCTAGTCCTATTCTATATTATATATCACAGTTCATCTTTCCTAGTAAATGGAGAGTTGGCTCGGTGAATTATAGTAGCTTTCTCGCTAAACTGGAGGACCGGGCAACAGTATAGTTCGAGATAGTACACTGTGATATTTCAATCAGCGGTGAGAATATTGATATTTAAATCTGAGACAAATTGTCACGTCTTCAGTCTATACAACCAGTATAAAGTAGCAAATAAAGTTAGAAACTTTAATTGAAAAATACAACAAATAATAATATGTAAAATATCAAATTATTTGATCAATAATCTAATACTCTAACAATAAATGAATAAGAGGATTAATAAAAAAAAAAATAAAGGAAATTGTATTCAACACATAACGTGAGATTTTAACCCCTGAAAAACAGTGGAAGGCGTGGGTGGGCAAAAGTAGAGATGACTGTACAAATTTTACTAAACTCATGACCAAATACAAAGACAGAGGAAAACTATTTACAAGTGATCAGTTATTGTAAGGGAGTTTATATTGGTCAGAGAACTGAATCTGAGTAAAATTATAACGAATTGTAATTAAACTGAACAAAATAACAGTGAATTGTAATTAAAATGAATTAAACTACCATTGAGAGAGTGTTACATTATGAGGACTGATAATTAATTATTTTAAATCTAAAATATCAAAATGTATACCTCTGATATATTTACTGTATATTGATCTTGGGTAAAGACAGGAGGGTATTCATTCAAATCGATAATTTTCACAGAAAAGCCTTCCTGTAAATCAAGAAAGTAAAATTAACAATAAAATTATAAGGCTGACAGTATGACCAAGAATATACCCCAATTTACTAAGTCAAATTGTGTTTGGCATGTATTGCATTTCAATAAATTTGTAGTAAAAATTTGAGTCGTCTTAAAGTCTGGCTCAGTCTGGGCATAAACTTGGCACGTATTTTTGATTAATCCACACACAAACAGGTTTGTTTTATCTTCCTAAATATCATCATGAAGTGAGCTAGCTAATTCATGTCGATACACAACTGAGGTACTATAATATAAACGCTTTTTAAAAGACTTTGACATGCTATCAGCGACATTAACTGACATTTCATTGGATAACTGCTATAATCACAAAGTCTCATAGAGTTTCGATAAGATTTTCGTTGCGGTTTGTTTTCAAATTCCACAGAATACGTTTATATCAGAAACTCATCAGATCATGAATGGTAATGTAGTATCCTTCAGAAAAAAAAACACAAAACGAAATATCCAGGTCTGCAATTTAGTCATATTGCGACTAATTGACAAACTTTTTTTTTTTAAATTTCTAGTATTGAAGTGGACTTACACTACTAGGTGCATTGACACAGGTGATTAAAAAACGGCATTCTGATGATACCTGAAATGGAATTTTAAATCGACATTATGAAAAAAAAATGATTTTTCATCCTCTAAATAGTCCAAACCGTTAGTCTAGAAGACATTTCAATGGAAGTTGTCAATTTCAATTGGATTTGTCAAAGGTATCGTGATGTCGTCCATAAAATCTTTTAAAGGGACAGTGGCGCCATTTTCGGGGGTTGATTTGAGTCTTGAATAGATGTCAATAGTCTCCTGAAGTACTAGAAAATTACGAAAATCGCATAATTTCTTTAAAATTATTTCAAGCTTGGAATTTTACTCACTATTTCTATACGTGTCTTTTCTATATATCACCAATAGTCATTTCAACATTCAAACGAGGATAATTCACACGTCATGAATTGGAAGGCTAAAATTTCGACGGTGAGCTGTGAACACTATTACTGATTGGCTTAGCTAAAAAAATTCCTGTTTCTGAGACTAAGTACGAGTGGTCAAAAAATGGCTCACCTGTCCCTTTCTTTGTGAATTGTATTAGGTTTTATAATCTGTTTTAAGAATCCCTAGCATAGCGAATATTGATGCTAATGAAATATGTATAATCTCTGATTTGTGAATTATATAGTATGGTCCAACAGAAAGTATGATAGACTATGTTTTTAAAGATATGTACGGAGAGTCCGGGAATCTATCTTGATAGATAGTAGAAATAACTATAATCACATTTTCGAGGGTTTAACAGGTAGCAGTAGACGAATTGGGCATATGATCTGTCTATAACAAAGCCATACAAACCGTTTCTGCATCTAAAGTTTTATTTAAGACTATATTATGGACCGTCTGTGTAGATGATGGCTTTACTGCCAGAAAGTTGTAGCAATTCGTTTGGTCAGCAACTAGTTTAACAATGACTTCAGGTAAACTAGTTACATTAAATAATACATATCCTGTAAAAAATAAATCTCTCTTATAATTGATGAATTTATGCTCGTTCATCTGAAAGCCCAGGGGTACCATAGAGATTGAAAAAGAAGATACGACATAGGCTTGTAGATTAATTATATGCCGATTTATCTTCGAAGTATTCGGAGGTTAAGAGTTCGGTCAAGTTTGTCACTTATTCAGGCCGAAAAGATTGATTAATGACATAATAAACCTTTATACCTTACGGTGGCATACACGTTATCATCCCATCAGCAATACCTTACTGTTCTGTAAGAGTTATTATGAAAATTTGCGTTTAATATATATTGTCATTTTACCTATTGTTGTATTTTCAGAAACTTTTATGATATTGGGACGAACTTTCAAAGCATCATAATCACAATCTGAAATGATAACAGAAATTCAAGAACAATAATGTTAAATATATTTGTTTTAAATGTATCAAATGACAGGAAATAGCATTCTAACCATGATTCGCATTATTCATGGATCTAGACGGACAGTCGCTTTAATTGATATCAAATGATGGGAACGTTTAAAAAAAAAAGACGTATAAACGCGAATTTACGGAAGCGTATTAGTACGGAAGTGTATTAGGGCCATTCAATTTTTTTTTTTTTTTAATTTTGAATTGGAATACAAGATCCGAAATAATTAGAACCCGTCACCCTCAAAATGTACACGGAATACTAGTGTATTTAATCAGATCGATATGCTATGAACCATCTTGAAATCTATAAACAAACAGATATATTGTGCCACTGTGTAATAGCTTTTGTTAATCAAAAACTGGAAACATGCTATGTGTGATTTACAAGAATTATTTATAATATGTTTTATTCTTTACCTGTACGTCCTCTGGTAATACTGGCCAATATAATTAATAATATGTTCAAGCCATTTATTTTGTTAATCATTTTAACTTTTCCACATTAATCATACTATATCTATAAAATAAAGATACGTTAACACTCACTAACGATATAATTACTAGAAAGGTACGTTCATAAGTTTATGAAATTCAATCTATCACATGTTACCATATATTAATGATTATGGAGGTATAACGTTGCCAAAATTGCCGATTGTACTGCAGCTTTAAAATATCAATGTCGTCATTACAAAATGCATTTGTCAATGCTGCAAAGTACAATTGTCGAATTGTAAAAATACAAATGTATAATCAGTATTCTCCAAAATCCAATGAAATGCAACACGAATGCAGGTGATATTAAGCAGCATTGACAAATGCACATATCTCGACAAAATTGCATACCATAATTAATTAATTTTTCTCAATTCTATCACTTTTTACTGATATTTCTTTCAAATTCGTGGAAAGAATTCAAATTGTTTTTATACATTACATTTGTGTATACATATTATCTTGAATTGTACCAGAATTATGGAATCTGGTGTTCAATTATGGTACAAGTTGAGATAATACCTCCAAAGTGGGAGGGCCGGGCTAGTTGTTCGAATCTGACTCGAACCCTACGTGATACAGTCCGAACCAGGTAAGGAGGACAGGGCCGGTTATCAAACATCACAAATTCGAACGATCCGGAGTTTGCCTCCGCCAAACTATGCAGCCTAGCGTCAGATATCGTCTCTTTCAGTTCTAATACATCAGTTAATCCATCGAAAACTTTCGACGTAAAATGTCTATGTTCTTCAATACTGATGGCATATGGGTACCAAATCACATCAAAAATTGACACAAACTTGTTTTCTATGATTGTCTAAAATCTATTTTCAGGATAAAAATGTCATTTTTGCCCTCCACACTGTAGATTGAACTGTCGAACCAAAGTGTTGACACCCCAAAACCCCCTGCCCCCCACACCCTCCGACTTTTGGCTAGGCACAGGCCTGATAACGACGATGGTTTTTATGTCCTCATTCATAGCAAGGTGTGGTAATTGTATTTATTATAACTTTGTTCTTATCTATGGATTGGGTTGAAACATTCTTGATAGGATAATGATATGATCAGAGTACAGTATTTAATAAATATGATATATTCGGATTGAAATTGGTCTAGAAAATTTGAATACTGATGTGGTTCAATCATATCTCAAAGATAAATAACTGATTGTTCTATGGATGGAAACTATATCTTGAGTTGCCATGGAGGTCCACAACTTCTTGTGTTTCATTTCAACGAGAAGAGAATATGTTAGACCGACTGTTTCTGAACAAGTTAGAAAACGAAGTTGTTGTAAAACAAAAATAAGCATATGTATCCACACGCATGAAAATCTCTGTCGTTGGTGTACAATATATACATTGCAAATTCATTAATAACATTTAATAAACAGTTTTGAATGATCTGAAAGCCAACATACATTTAGTAACTTCTACTTAAATGTTGATAGGAATACCAAACTTTATGGTCATTTGTTAGTCATTTAAGAAGTAAGGATTTGTAAGCCTACTATTTTGCTGTGTTCGGATATTCAATTGATGTATTTACTCTCATCTGAGAATGTAATATTTTGGTTTATGAAAGAAAGAATAAAAAAAACCGAATTTATGGGTAGACTTAACTTGACGTTTAAAGGGTGTTCCAGTCGACCTTATGATTAGTAGAATCTAAGAGCAACTGTTTCTTCAAAGACTTCTTATATCAACTGACAACAGGCAATAGACAACAAATTGGTCAAGTGCACTAAATATCCAGTGATAAATCTCTAAAAAATCAATAGAAATAAGTTGGTCGAATTAAAGCGAGAAAAATTATTATCCCGACAGATTATGTTAATGGATTTTATGAATTGCAAATTAATAATTTAAAGCAAAAATCAAACAAGAGAAGGAACAGACTATTCAGGTGTCTAATACTATCGTTATTTACAGTCATGATTATTAGAATAACAAACAAAAAATAAACTTACATAATGAATAAAATTGAAAAAATGTAACAAATTTATCCTTAGTATGAATACACTTTTGATAACGATATAAAATTTTATATCAAATATCTTTGATAAGAATAAATCGTGATACTTTATCAGTTATATTATATTATGAGACTATCCTCCAATAAACTTCTATATCATATTGCTGACAAATCTATGTAATTTGCCAATTTATTTTAGTCATTGACATTAGCGACATACAATTTAATCACAATTTGCATGATAAAAGCGTAAACAAATATTATTTGTCATTTAATGGTTAATGCTTCCTAATTTTTCATTAAAACATAATATTAACAGGTGAAAAGTGCTTAGGTATAACTTTATTTTTAAGGTACAAAGCACTTTTAACTCTATTATGAAAATCAAGGACAACGATCGAGCCACTTAAGTTTTTGAATAGAATATTGATCTAAACCTTTCAGTTATCACACTAATAGATTGAAGATTTCTGTCTAATTGGAGCATCGTAATTTTGATTTGCATTTCAGACTAGGATCAAATTCATATTAGATTTCGTATTTCATTGTTCTCTACATCTTTTTGTGAGAGGGGCAAATTTTGACAACTTGGATTAAGACTGTTCAATTAATCCCTCAGTCCCACTGGGCTTTGTGATGGTTTGCGAACCATTGGCGACGGAAAAAGTGGACAATCTCAATGCTTTGCAATGATATACGCAGAATGTTCGCCGTGCATCTGCGATGATCGCAAAGCATCCTTCTTATTGAATCGCGACATCTTCGAAAGTGTGTAAAAAAATTCAATTTGGCAGATCGTTTGTGAACATTTTTATCCCATAACCCTTCGCCATTAAAATTATAACGGCGACTTGACGACATTGCCGTTTCATCTGTTACACGCCGCCGAGCGTTTTAAGACATGTTTTCGTCGCTGACTTTCATTTTTAAAATGTTATCCAACCATAAGTGACGATCTATAAACGTTTCAAAACATTTGTCTGGCTTGCCACCACGCAATGAGAATGAACAGCTGCTCAACTAGATGAGTGGGTTGGGAATTTTTTTTTAAAATATGCCTTGTGCAATTTTATCTGGGGCCGGGAACCCCCTTAGGGTTGAGGTCCGGTTCAACCAGTTCCTGTGGTAGTTAGGCCACTGAGAATGGTCTCATCTAGATCCAATAACGCCTCCTGGCTATTGCTCTTCTCCAAAACACCAATAACAGGAATAGGAAAGCTTGTAACTCTTGCTGTCTTCTCTATACAAAGCTAATGCTTGTTCTTCCATTCTAAGAATGGCCAGACAACTCAAGTTACGCACCTCCCATCCCCCCATTACACATACACATACATGTCAACATATCGGGGGACATTCGACTACGCTATGGTTAGCGGATAGTCGCCAAATAGTTGAGAAGATTCTGCGAACCTTCGCTAAACATTGCTGAATATTTTCCAATAAATCGGCAAGTCGTCGACTATCGCAGACCATCGCCGATACATAAATTCCTAATAGGAATTCCTGAGGTATTAGAAACTTTCTTTGTGTAGGTTTTTATTTCTTGGGCGAGTCATATGTCAGTGAAGAAGCTGTCTTGGTGGTTATCGAAAAAATACTCATCGTTCATTCAGATATCTGGCTTTGTAGTTTCATTAAATGATTGATCATATAAAGTTATCGGCTTCTATCTAGTAAACACGTAGCTGGTATTGGCATACATTAGCGCTTTCAGAATCCCAAGTATTTTTTTATCTATTTTCTGTTGTCTAGAATTTTCCTGGGTCACCAGTATTGTGACACAGACATTAGATAATCAATCAATTTGAACTGGTATTTTGTTAATAATTGAATTATGACAGCTACAAATTTTAGGTATGTGGAAAGAGATGTCGAATTGACAACCCAGTTGCAGATGGCATCAGGTGTTCCTGAAGAGTGAGCATATCCGGACTCGCATGCGACCCACTTTATATAGTGGTGCTAAAATGAAAAGTATTTATTATTCGGAAGGTTAACCTCAAATATAAGAACGGAAAGCATGTGTAAAAGATAGATTGATTTGAATTTGATAAGTTCCAAAATGGAATGAAGATCCGTGTTTAATTTGGATGTAGGAATATTACATTTCAGAAATTTATTGTTTTTTTTTTAATTTTTAATTTTTATTTCTAAACCATTTCTCACAATAGCAGAGACTAAATCAAATTTCCCTGATATTATTCATATTCGGTTTATTAGAACATTTATAGCACAGAAACAGCAAAGTAATTTTCCAAATACCAGTTCATTCTGATTGAAAGTGGATTCGTTTATGATTTGTTTCAAATAGTCCAAAATTACATTATCAAAGATAGATCAAAAAAACAGGAAATTATAATTGAGTTTTTCTTCAGAACAAAATCTATACCACAGTCCATTGATATAAATCAATCTGGATCACAAAACATAATTAATGTTCCTATTGGTAAAATGATACATCTGAAGAAATAATACTAATCTAACTTTAATTACAAGGAAAAAAACAATATTTCCTTACCATTTTGATTTGAAATCAATCCATCCATTTTATAGTGTATTTTACCTGATTTATTCCAATGAAGAACAAAGGGAATCATAGTCCTTTAAAAGTATAAGTAGAAAATAATTATAGAAATCCTTTAAAAGTATACGTAGAAAATGATTTAATGTCACTTTACCTCTCAATATTCCATATCTCTATTCCAATAATCATTATAAATATACATGATAATTTTTTGACAAAAAACAAAACACATCATCTCCTCGATTCTTATCTATGTAACGTATCACTATGTCTTCTATCAAATATTCAACATGTCTAATGAAATGTACAACAATTCAATATGGTAAATATTGATCCACATAATATTGAATAATTATTGAAGGTAATTGATTGATTATTATTAGTACCTTTCATATAAATATTCACACACTATTACCTTTAACATAAACATTAAAATCATTTTTATCTTCATTAGAACTTTCTGTCAAAATTTTTAATACCACATGTTTCAACCTTTAGTAGATTGAAAATATCCAGTTTAATGATTATACTAAAACTTATTTTAATATTAATAATTAAACATTTTGTCTTTTTAACGTTATTGTGTTGGTTTAATATTCAATTTCAGACGTCAATTTTTAATCATTCATGTCCTCATTATTGATTGTTAAAGAGTGTATTCGAGTGTTTTTTTATGTTTAAGAAATCCAATATCGGGTCAATAAAATGATATTTACGTAATTGAGATGTTAGCTAGTCTATATAAATCTATAACAATATTGAATATTGAGCTCGATGCTGTCATCTCACTCAATAAATAAAAGAGAATTGTTATAAAGGCACTATTCAAACAAATTGCAACGGTGACTTTACTTTAAGAAAATAGATTGATAGATTGAAATTAACTATATAATGTTGATTTCTCTTAGAAGTTATAATGAGCTGTTCACTTCAATGAATTCTCATTAAACATTTCATAAGATCTAAGGCGAACTTTTATTTACATTTTTAAAATTTAGTTCCTTGCGGTGTTATATCCTTTCAAAGAAAAAATATTATAAAGCAGGAATGATTATCATCGTGATTTAGAATAAAACAATACAAAACCTATGTGTTGTTGTGGAGATCTTGAATTACTAGATTGATAGGCTTTGTATTATTAGAGGTTGGGTAAACTTGTTATATTTTTAAATGTTAGGGCTTGGTCAACTATCTTTATATCATTTACATTTAAAGAGTGCGTAAACTATCATATATTATTAAAATGTATAGAGTGCGTAAACTATGTAATATTATATATATTTAGATGGTTTGTAATCTATGTTATATGATTTACATCTAGAGGGTGGCAAACTATCGTATATTATTTACATTTAGAGATTGTGTAAACTATATAAATTATCTATATTTAGATGGTTTGTAAACAATGTTATATGATTTACATCTAGAGGGTGGTAAACTATCGTATATTATTTACATTTAGAGGGTAGTAAACTATCATATATTATTTACATTTAGAGATTGTGTAAAATATGTAATATTATTTATATTGAGGGTTTGTAATCTATGTTATATGATTTACATTTAGAGGGTATAAACTATGTTATATTATTTACATTTAGAGAGTGCGTAAACTATCATATATTATTTACATTTAGAGATTGTGTAAAATATCATATATTGTTAAAATTTAGAGAGTGCGTAAACTATGTAATATTGTATATATTTAGAGGGTTTGTGAACTATGTCATATGATTTACATTTAAAGGATGGATAATCTTACAGTACATTATTTACATTTAGAGGATTGGTAAACTATCGTATATTATTTACATTTAGAAGGTTGGTAAACTATGTTATATTATTAAAATTTAGAGGGTTAGTAAACTATGTTATATTATTTATATTTGGAGGGTGGGTAAACTATGTTCTATTATTAAATCTAGAGGCTTGGTAAATTATTTATAAATTGTCTAGAGGCTTTGTGAATAATTCATGCATTATTTTTTTGAATTATTTAGAGGGTGGTTTTTTTATCGTTATATTATTTACATGAAGAGGGTGGGTAATCTTTGCTATATCATTTACATTTAGAGAGTAAACTATGTTATACTATGTATACATGTATTTAGAAGGTTGGTATATTATATTACTTCGTTAACATTAAGAGAGTGGGTAAACTATGTTATATTATTGAATGTAGACGATTGGTATATATATTATTTACGTTTGGAGGATGAGTACATCATCTTATATTATTTTTATATGATTTACATTAAGGGGGGAGGTAAATTATACTTTATATCTTATAATATAGAGAGTAATTATCGTTGTATAATTCAAAACTTAAACATACGGGATTGGTAGTCTATCTTTATATAAATGAATATAATTATGGAAGATTGATATAATTTTTCAATTAATTACAGATGTAAATTGTCCTATGATTAAAACGAAAACCTGTAAAAATTACAGATCATCATTCTGTAACTTTTTAAAGCTTGGTCCACTATATCTTTATAAATATTCTCAGAAATTTTAAAAATATAGCCTACTATTTTGCTATGAAAATTAATCATAAAAACACGGTTTGAGTGGGACTAAATTCAATGGACATTTGTTTTAAGTACTAATATAATCATTCTAGATCAATGATATCAATGACCACGACTATCATACTTTACATCTTATTGATTTCTTTAATGTCACATTCTTATCATATGCATAGCTGGATATGAATTACTTATAACTATCAAGATAATATAATTGCGTGCAGTCCTTAATTAATCAATATGTGTAAACAAATGAAATGATTTCTGTTGATAGCAATTCTACTTTATATTATTGGGATCAATATTTTTAGCTTGTATGACACAAGTCTGCTATATAGGTGGTTGAATTTAGACTGAAAATCCATAAATCGCGACAAGAAACCTCTCTATTATTGTACAATTATACAACATTATTTATCGATTTATCATGTACTCATATAAAGCGCATGAATTTATCCCGAGTATTATACGGCTCATTTAAGATGTTTAGTCATTTCTTAATTCAGACTACTTTCTCACCATTTTCTTTCAGCCAATACTTGAATATAAAATTGATGAAAAAGAACTACTGTGTTTCTCTTGTTATAAACTTATATGAGATATTGCTTGATGTTGAAGTCTTATAAATAATTCAGTGATTTGTACAAGAGAAGTAACAAATATCTAATTATTGGTTCAGTCTCTTTGAACTTTGTTTTGATATACACACATCTTAAACCTGGCCGCCATATACATCCTTCATAAGAATTTTAACTGTGAAGATACCATGGGCATAGGAGAATATTATCTGTTCGGACAGCAACCAAAGACCTCAAAGAACTGTTTATCCGATTATTACCAATTTCTAACTTAATCGCGATCTCATACCGAGTTTCATTAAGATCGGATAAAAACTGTAGTCTCTATCGTGCCTACAAAGCAAATTTGCCGAGTTTTCAGTAAGTCAAGGGCAAAAACTCCGAAACCCTTCATCCAATTGTTACCAATTACTAACTCGAGATCTCATCAATATATTCATGCATCCCTAGTTTCATCTAGTTCGGATAAAAACCGTAGTCTCTAAAGCAAAATTGACGTTAAGTCAAGGTCAATAATTCTGAAATAGTTTATCCGATTATTATCAATTTCGAGGTTGACTGAGATCTTATCAATGTTTACATGCATGCCAAGTTTCATCAAGATGGAATTAAAACTATCGTGCCTACAAAGCAAATCTGACGCGTTTTACTAAGTCAAGGGCAATAACTCTCAAAAAGTCCATCCGATTATTACCAATTTCGAACTTGACTGAGATCCTATCAATATATACATGCATCAAGTTTCATGAAAATCTGATAAAAACTGCAGTCTTTATCGCGCCTACAAGAAATATGAACGGACGGACGGACAGGGGCGTCGGCAATATACGTCCACATTTCAACGTGGGCGTATAAAAATGATCGGAGAGTAATTTTTGTGGTATCATGGTTTCAAGATCAGGTCAAACCTCAACCACTGTTTCAGAAAACTGTTGTTGCACCAAACACCTCCAGTCAAATCGTTAGACAAAGCCGTAGATTTCTGGGTAGATTGAGCTTGATTAATAATATGAATCAATGCAAGATATGAAACATTCAAGAATTAAGAAGATGAGCTCCATCAGAGAGCGTATTGCTGTAAACGAAGGTATCTGATTCAGTTATAATAGAAAAGTGCCATGGGCATCTGTAATCCAGATCCTCATTGTGCAGATTCTGCATCAGTTAGGCAGAGAAAAGCCATTTCATAAATAAAACATTAATAAATATCATAGTCAAATCCATGCTAACATTCTTCCTAATAAATAGTAAATCCATAACAATAATTCTATCGACTGAAATCAGTGGAACTTACATCATGTAATTATAAACAGTGTCCATCATAATAAGAGTAAAGACATGCAAATATCAGATTTATCACTGATATCAAGATATTTAAACATAACAGGTAAATCATTGTCAATCTGATAGAATTGTCTTGAAGTTTATTATTCTCCAGAGAACTCTATAATCTCATTGTTTATTATGTACATGTACTTAATTATAAATAAAAAAACATATAAATATAAATATAATGAAGTCTATTCAAATTTATAGTAATCAAGTCAGTGTGTGGGATTCACTTTGTGTATGGCCAGCTTAGACAAGTAATTAACTGAATGAGCAGTTTTGTCCAATCATAAGTAATGTTGATAAAAAAATTCTCGAGGAAACTGTTAGTTTTTACAATTATATGATTTCCTTTCTCTCAAGTATACTCAAAAATTTAAGATGTTTTGTTACTGTTGATTTTCAGAATTATTGTCAGTTTGAAGAGGAGTGTTTAATTCTGCAGATGGAACACTGTCAATGATGGGTTGAGGATTGTTATTAGTAGCTACATTATCAGAACTTTGGTCGTGAGGCATTTTTTCTTCCCAAAATTCATTTACTTTTTTATCATATCCTCTGTTTTCTTCTCTCCATTCTCTCTGCCACTGACGTAATTCTTGGATTTTTGGATCACATCTAACCTGAAATCAAATTTGATATCTTACATATATAAGCATCCAATATATTACCTATATGTTATAGTGTTCATATGTCAGTCAGAATTGTCTGTCAGATCCACTAACATTCTTATCATGATTTTACACTATCTCAGGGGTTTTCAACCTGGGGATAATTTTGAAAAACATTACAGGGTTAAGAGAAAATTACCAAATACTAAAGATTTTTAAGGGGATCGGGTAATGCAATGATCAAGGAACCCGAAAGGGGTAATAGAAAGAAAAAGATTGAAAACCCCTGCAGTATTTGCTTATTCTACATCAGGAAGCATTTACTGTAGGACATGTCTTTCACATTAACAATTCATAATGATTAACAATACCTTATATCCTCTCCAATGTGATTGAATAATCAATCCTGCTTCTTCTTCTGTCCACAATAATGATAATGGTAATGGTGGTCTAGGACTGAAAAAGAGATTGAATCAAGAATAAACATAAACTACCTAATATAATAATTGATTTCATCACAAATTAAAGAAAAAACATTTTTTCATTCAAATATGAACAACTTGTCACAAGACATATTCTAAAATGCCCACAATAAAACGTTTTCATCCAGTTCAGAAATTGCTGAACAAACTTATTATTTTTAAAATCTTTAATTATCATTCTTAGTGTCACTGAATCACATGGACAGTTTTGATAATGATAATATATAACGACAATATAATAGTACTTACTGATCTTTTAACCATAGATTAACAAACGGTATATCTAATAACTGTACATTTTCTCTATCGGGTTTACTTCTATTGTTTCTACAATAAATTTTAAAATTTGATAAACATGCCATGTCCATTATTATGAAAGATTTCAACACTTGTTTATAAATATAAGCTTAATCATTACCTTAATCATTTATATATATAAAAAAAATAATAACTGACGAACTGACTTACTTCTGCCTAAATTGTATGTAATGTAGCATGTAACCAACAAGGATAAGCTTATTCAAAAAGAACATTTACCTGTATAAACATTCCGTGATAAAATCTAATGCATTAAACTTTGTTCTTTTTCTCTGTAAAAAAAAAAATATTTGGTGGCTGAATATAATTGTTGACAAACTATGAACAATAAAAATATTTGTACATCCTGGTAAATCTGTTACATTCTACATTCCATTAATAAACACCAATATATATTTGAGGTCTATGTTTAGAACTTACCTCAAAACATTTTTCTATCTTAGCTTGTTTTAACATATCAGCTAATGCTGGTAATAAAACAGGGAAAATATAACATTCTAAATATTCTTTCGGTGGACCTAAAAAATTGAATGAAATAAACTAAGGTCTAAATTCTCATTGCAAGAAACCTATTTAAAGAAAGGAAAAATGTAATTTGTATAAGGAAGATAGCTTGCCAGGTAAGATTACATTCGCCCACTGGCAGCTGTCAGAAATGATATAACAGTCTTTATTGACTAAAGTAATAATTATCTCATATTAAATAAATTTCATAAGTTTGAATGATATATATATCACTGCCAGTTTTCAATGCTGAGTAATTCCACAAAATGTTTTAAAATCAATATCAATAACCCAAATAAATCAAACAGCTCTAATATCAGGGGCAAAAAATTGTTGAGTGAAACTGTTGAAAATTCAATAAACCTCCATTCATTTCATTTCACTCATCAATATAAATCATCATACCACACTTCATAAAAATCACATGAAATCTGTAGTCTCTATTGTGCTCATGAACAAATTTTGAAGCATTTTATCTCAGTCAAGGGTTACAACTCATAAACTGTTCATCGAAAAATAATCAAGTTCAAACTTGTCAAAGATCTCATCAATATAAATGATCACACCAAATTTCATTAAAACAGTTGAAAACTCTTGTCTCCATACTGTTCACAAACAAAATTATACCCTTTTTTCTTAAGTCAAGGGCAATAACTACCACAGCCATATACGCCCACCATGGCATGCAGATGGTAAAAACGAAACATCCATTTTAAGTTTCATCAAAATCGGTTGAAAACTAAGAAAGTAATAGCATATTATTCAAGATTTTGGGGCAAGGGTAATAACTCTGCTTCTAACGGTCGAAAATAGCTCAAATTCGAACCTGACCTTTGTTTTATGAATATGTATACACATATCTTTCCAAGGCATTTAGTAATTGATCAATGTAAGTAAAAAAAACTTTATAGACATAAAATTACTACAATTATTGACTGCGACGTTTCAATTTCAATGAATGTTCTCTCACCGTTACCAAGCAAAACATTAGGCATATATATATATAGAGAGCTAGTAACAACAACTAATAGCCATATATATATGTTCTTTTTGATCTGTTCTCTTTAATCTGTGGATTATGGTTTCTTACTGATATTCTATATCATATTATTTATTCCCTAAATGATATTATCATATTCACTTGGTATGAAATAACCTTGTGGCTTGTGGTGCTGTCGTTGATGGTGACTTTCCATATGCATTAAGAATATTCTGTACCGTTCTTCCTTTCTTAAAACTAATATCTACTTGAAGTTCTTCCGTTAACAGTCTTTTAATCTGGTAGGAATTTGATCAAATAAACGGTATGCTAATTCTGATCCCGCAGTTGGATGGTGGTATACACATACCCAATTTCATATGATTCCAACAAAAAATCTGGTTTTTAGTGCGTTTACAAGCAAATGTTGACGGACCCACGGAGCAACAGACCAACGGAGTGTTTACGAGCAATTGATGTTGAAAGAAGCACTTACTGTAAAGAGGTTAAAGGGCGATAACTCCTCAAAACTGACGTTAGAGGCCTAAATCTTGAAAAAGCCTTAAATTTAATCAGAAGTAAACTAAACTTTCTCAAACCTTTCGATAACATCCATTTTAAGTTTCATCAAAATCGGTTGAAAACTAACAGAGTAATACCTGGCATATTCAAGAGTTAGGGGCAAAGGCAATAACTCTGTAAAGGACATGAAATAAGACTCCGATTTTGACAACTACCTAATCTCAACTCAGAATATTGTTATTACTCTTTAGGTCTATTATAATGTTTTCATTCAGATCTTACCATTTCGAACTTGATCTTCGTTTTATGAACATGTATACATATACCAAATTTCATTTTGATTCCATCAAAAAATCTAGTATCTAGAGCATTTACAAGCAAATATTGACGGAAGGACGGAGGGACAGACGGCCAGACCGGGGTGCTGACAGTATACGTCCGCATAGAAAGATGTTCATCGAAAAATCAATAAATGCGAATTTGTCCAAGATCTCATTAATATAAATGATCAAACCAAATTTCATTAAAATCATTTGAAAACTGTAGTCTCTATTGTGTAAGCTTACACAAACAAATTTTGATTCCTTTTTCCTAAATCAAGGGCAACAACTCAAAAATTCAAACTTGACTAGGATCACACCAAATTTCATTAAGATAGCTTGCATTGCAAGGTAACATACGCCCACTGGCAGCTGTCAGAAATAATAAAACAGTCTTTAGTGATTAAAGTACGAATTTTCTCATATTGAAGAAATTATTTATGCTGAATAATTCCACAAAATTAAAATCAAACTTGTCCGAGATCTTATCAATTTCAATGATCACACCAAGTTTCATCAGAATCGGTTGAAAACTGTAGCTTCTATTGTGCTCACAAACAAATTTTGACGCGTTTTTTGTAAGTTAATGGCATTAACTCAAAAACATTTCATCGAAAATGCGTCAAGATAGAACTTGTCCGAGATCTTATCAATTCCAATGATCACACCAAGTTTCATCAGAATCGGTTGAAAACTGTAGCGTCAATCCTGCTCACAAACTATTATTAACAAATTTCGACACGTTAACAAAGTCAAGGGCAATAACTCAAAAAACCGTTCATTGAAAATCCGTCAAGTTAGATCTTATCAATTCCAATGATCACACCAAGTTTCATCAGAATCGGTTGAAAACTGTAGATTCAATCCTGCTCACGAACTATTTTTAACAAATTTCAACACATTTTAACAAAGTCAAGGGTAATAACTCAAAAACCGTTCATCGAAAATGCGTCAGAATAGAACTTGTCCGAGATCTTATCAATTCCAATGATCACACCCAGTTTCATCAGAATCGGTTGAAAACTGTAGCTTCAATCCTTCTCACGAACTATTTTTAACAAATTTTGACGCGTTTTAACAAAGTCAAGGGCAATAACTCAAAAACCGTTCATCGAAAATGCGTCAAGTTAGAATTTGTCCAAGATCTTATCAATTCCAATGATCACACCAAGTTTCATCAGAATCGGTTGAAAACTGTATCGTCAATCCTGCTCACGAACTATTTTTAACAAATTTTGACGCGTTTTAACAAAGTCAATGGGAATAACTCAAAAACTGTTCATCGAAAATGCGTCAAGTTAGAACTTGTCCGGGATCTTATGAATTCCAATGATCACACCAAGTTTCATCAGAACTTGTCTAAGATCTCATCAATATAAAAGATCACACCAAATTTCATTAAAATCAGTCCAAAACTGTAGTTCACTATTGTGAAACAAATTCAGTCAAGGGCAATGGCTGACGGACAGACGGACAGGGGCTATGGCAATTTACGTCCACATTTCCATGTGGGCAAAGAATAAAATCTAAATGCTCTATAGAATCCTATCTTCAATATGGTTCTTTGTGCAAACTTCCTAACACCTCTTGACAACTGGGATAACTAAATAATTTAGAATTGATTTTCTGTCCACAGATTTTCCAACTCTTTTTAATATTAAGGCATCCACAGTGAAATAATATTAATAGAAGGCACAACACAATACAACAAAACAAACACCCACTAAAAAACATAACTAATAACGATATTTATACACTTAAACAACTCGAAGATGTAACTAACATTTGTCACATAAGCTTATAGACATTAAAATGTGATCTAAAGGATAAAATAAAACAAGAAAGACAATACTTTACTAACATGTATTAGGGGAGGGTAATGGTGGAGGGATGGGTGACGATTTACACGGAGGTTTATCAGTAAAAGCAAACCCTGCACATGAAGGATGACTAATAGTAACATCTACGTCAACAATATCATCTATATCAGTTACAACACGTTCATGCATTTTCCCATAAAAGACTGGATTGTGTTTACTTGGATCATAGTCTTGATAGTCTGTGTGAACAGATTGTGTTTCATCATCATTAGTTATAGGTGCTCTTTGATATTCATATTCTGAAGAAAAAAAGAATAAGTGAAGAATATACAAATTAATAATTTACTTAAAAAGAAAAGAAATGAAATGAAAGAAGCTTTACGTCCTATTTCTGCACTTGATTGACATGACAATGCCATGAAATGGTTAATGAGGGACTGTTTGCCAGGACAGATTTCTACCCTTAACATGCATAGCATGTAACACACATGATTGTCTCATCCAAATAACTGGCTGCTTTTTCCATGTCAACTGTCAATCTCTATGATTTTATCATTGTCAGGGAGAAATCAGGTATTTTCTTTACCAATTCCAGGATTGATTGCTTGATTTTGAACTTGCCAACAGTCCTCGCAAAAGAAAACTATAATGAAAAAAAGCACTGCAAGAGAATTGGTGGATTGAGTTATGTCATCATTATTTGTTAAATTGTCAGGAGAAAAGTAGGTCATTTTAACGTGAATTTTCTGGGAGGGAAGTATGTCTATTTTGAAAGTAAAAATTCTGAACGTTATATTTCTATGGACATTCTACAGATAAAGGGTATACAAATGAAAATTTTATTTTCAAGGCTCAATGTTATCAGAGAGTAACTAGAAATTTCACTAAAGAAAAGATGACTTATTTTAACTTTTCTATCATGGATGATTCTGGACACTCACAAAGTTGAAAGCTTAAATTTTGACTGTGAGCTTTGAATACTGTTACTGATTAGCTTTTAAAAGTTCTGTTCCCTTATTTTCATTTATTCATATTTCCCATTATTGGACAGCTAATACTTATATAAATTGAAAGCAGAGGTGTTCTAATGTTTGGGAAAAATACTAGTTTGTCATAGGTCTAAGTCAATAATTAACTCTTAATTAGCTAATTACGAGATAATTCCAATGATCGAGCGGTCATTTAATAAAGATTATCAGGTCTCGCAATTTTCATAAGGGTAACTCTATGTGTGCCTGTTCACAGCCAAACATTACCAAAACAGCCAAATACAAACTGAAATTTTTAAAATTTAAATGGTTATGTCTCCAAAATAGGGAAAAAGACAATGTTTTTTTTTATTTTCTAAAAACACAGTGTATTAAATTACGGTACATTATTTCTAACTTACAAAAATGTCTTTTAAACATGGTTTGGCTAATAATTCTTTTATACGAAATTTTGGCTAGATTATCACAATCAATATATTTAAGTCAGGGAGTAAACAGGGAATCTATTTTTAGCTTTTTCAATCAGATTTCAGTAACTTTGATCCCCAAGCTTTTCTACATCCTCACACAATCTCAAGAGTAATTGATTTATTCATTACAAACATCAATTAATCAAACAATAAGCATGATTTGACCAAGAAAAATAAGTAAAGGCAACTTTAACTAAATTATTACAGTTTCTGAGGCTAAGGGCTCTGTCCCTTGAACAAAAGGCACACTACTAGGCCTAGCACTACTAGGCCTATATTTCATACTTGAAAGACTAACAATAATTATTCTGAGTGATATTTAGCCTACATCTAAAAAAAATCGAATTTCCAAGTGCCAGTAATACTTTTTCATCCGCATTTGCTTGTTTTGATAAACATGGGTTTTCTGTACAATATCAGCTAGTAGAATGAATCCAGTACTTTCAAGCAAGGTAAAATGTATTTATGTATACTTTGACATAAACAAAATGGCGGATTTCAGTTATAACCAAACGTCACAATTTTTTATCTATAATCCCTAGCTGTAATCGGAATTCCAAGTGTCGTCTGCAAGAATGTAGTCCAACGATTGAAATCACATGATCAACTAGCGGATTCCGTGTTAGCAGAAAAATTCTATGGAACACAATGTGGGCCATATTCATATGTTGTTTCAATGACTTTTAGCAATAAATCACCCAATGTATCTTATTTTGTCAGTCACTATTTTTTTTTCAAATCATGGATCTTTGAAGGAATTGTCACTAGTTATAATGAATTGATATCAAAGATATACTAAGAGAAGTATACCACTGGGTATCCATACAACGCGTTTTTCTCGACTTATTTATAGTTCAAACATAGTACACGAAAATAGGTGACGCATTTTGCCGCCCAGTTGTCGAGTTGGTTACTCATGAAATATGGGTCAAAGTGAGGGATTCATAAAGGAAATCGAAACAAACCAATTTCAATTATTTTGTAGTAAAGTCAAGTAACCTAATTTCGTGGAAACCTATTATTCATGGATTTCCGGAACTGTTTAATAATTTACATGAGTGACCTTGCGCGACCTCCGCATTAGTTTGTTTTGATAAACATGGGTTTTCTGTACAATATCTGCTAGTAGAATGAATCCAGTAGTTTCAAGCAGGGTAAAATTTATTAATGTATACTTTGACAAATACAAAATGGCGGATTTCAGTTATTACCAAACGTCACCATTTTTTATCCGCCAAATTTCCTTATAATCCCAAGCGGTAATTGGATCCCAAGTGTCGTCTGCTAGAATGTAGTCCAACGAATGAATTGACGTGATCAACTAGCGGATTCCGTGTCAGCAGAAAATTTCTATGGAGCACAAAGTGGACCATATTNNCTATGTGTTTAGTGACCAATCCACTATTTTTTTTTTAAATCGTGGTTCTTTGAGGAATAGTTATAATGAATTGATATTAAAGATAAATACTAAGAGAAGTTAATTATACCACCCGGTATCCATACAACGTGTTTTTCTAGACTTATTTATAGATCAAACATTGTACACAAAAATAGGTGACACATTCTGCCGCCGTTGTCGAGTTGGTTGCTCATGAAATATGGGTCAAAGTGAAGGATTCATAAAGAAAATCAAAATAAACCAATTTTAATTATTTTGTAGAATATCTGAGGAAACATATAAGACATAAAAAAAAAAATTCGTTTTTTTAACTTTGACGAAATTCGGTGTTAAATCTTAATATCCACAAAAATAGGTTACACCACTGTATTTTTATGTTGATAATTTTAAACTCATGCAAAAGTTATCAGCAAAAAATCAAAACAACAATTTTACAATTGCAATAACAAATCGTATAATAATACATTATAACTTTGTCAAGAGCAAAAATGGTGGCATTGCCCATACAAAGTTCAGAACGTGGCTGAACGAATTCTCCTTAAAAAATGAACGAAAGCAGATATTTGTTACCTTTGCAAATCAATTCCCAAAGGTTGGGTTCAGGAACTCTTGTGATTACCGACATTTTTGTTTATGCTCAACAGCCACCGGAAATGTTATTATGTGCAAAAGAAAAGAGTGCTGTCTTCTCTCTACAGAAACGTCACAAAACAGTAACATGCATTCCTACTGATATATTTTTATTAATTTCATATATTAGAAAACTGTTTAGTGGGTTAACATGCGGGGCATAGATCATAAAATTATCCCTGTGCTTTAAAAAATAAATCCCTTGGTTACTGTATACATACGCACAATTACGAGGGAGGTAACTCCAAAGAAACAAATTCGACTACAGACTACACATAAGTACACATCATGTCTTCATACACCAATGTCATTTATTTGTAGCTCATACAAATCCCAAATTTATACCCTCAATACACTTTACAAAGGCTAGCCTTTAAAATTAAGTTCTAGCTTTACAAATGCTTTCAATGACGGATTATCAATCTGTTCTAAAGCTTCAAGAGCAGATTTTCCACCATCTTTATAATAATCTTTTAATTCCTCAGCATAAGCTATCCAGACACAGTTTGCGCAACCACTCATGCAACAGTCAATTGGTGGTTCGGGAGGTGGACCCTTCCCAGGAATTACATTTCTGGTATAACTCAAAGATTTTGTTTTAGTATTTTCTGAAATTAAATAATGCGATGTTTCTTCATCACCATTTTCAGATTTTAACAATTTTGATGTATGATAAAATTTCACAGAACTAAGATTATATCGTAGACGAAGCAAAAAAGTTAACAATTTTAAATTAGTCTTCATTTCCACTTTTCGAAAAACTCTCTGTTTATCCTAGCCTCTCTCGATCGACACAGAATCAAGACTAAGAGCAAGACAGTCTAGTGACAGTCAGCACCAAAGCAGATCCCAGAGACAGGCAGTTAACCAGGCTATTTCATGTCTTTAATAAAATCTATTTCCTCTTTATTCCGTCAAAGGCAACAAGTTTGATCTTTCATATACACGAACATATTCTTCAAGAAAATTCGTCAGCTCTGTATGCACCAATACTAAACCTTCTCTTCCCAATTTTTACAAAGCGAAAGTAGAATTTGACAAGAATTCCCCGGAAATGACGTATAAAACAGCGCCACCTATAACAACAAATTAAGGAAATCCCTACACATGTGTAAATCTTAAATTGTTTGAAGATTCTTGTAATTAGTCAACAATGTCTAAGATCTCAAACACACAACGTAGAAAAAAAAATAAAAAATTTGAACATTTCAGGAAGAAACTCAGAGAAACACAACTAAATGCTAAAAAGTAATGGTAATAGTCTATTGACATTGTCCTGGTTATCTCAACTGGATAAGTCACAAGTTGTCGATGATGATAATAGTGTCATCAGCATCAGCCTTCATCAGCAAAATTGCAATAATGACCCAAGTAAAAACATCTGCCCCTACCCCAGCTTCTGATAGATATTTATTATCGACTGGAGTAGAGGCAGTAAAACTAGACTCTGTTTAAAGCTATGGGGTTATTCCATATCTTTGAAAATAAATTTTTTCTGACATTATATTAATTAAATTACCTTTATATTTATGATGACTGTAAAAGTGTATATTATCGTTGGATATCAGTGTAACTTTTGCCAGTATCATGTGACTTTGTGAAAATTTGGCCCCTCAACAGTTTTAAATGGCTGACTGTAGATTGTTAAGATAAATGAAGATGTGACATGAATGGTGTATGGGGAGTATGATGGCATGACATGACGACAAAAATATCCATCTTTCCGAATATATTTGGGTTTGGTGGGCCAGATTTGAATAAATAGGTTTAAAACCCCTGCACTTTCGAAGGTGCCAAAAATTTCCCATAAAACATGGATGCGTTTTTCAACACTTGAATAGAGACCGATATTACGGTCTTTAATGACTCATGTTTTTTGAGATAATGATAATGAATTGTTTTTGAAATATTAAGCAAAATTTTAATTCTAAATGGAAGTCTTTAAAATAAAACCTCACAGCTCCATTGCAATTAATGCTCTATGAAAAAATATGGTGGTGTTTCCAATGGGCAAAGATGTCCAGGGCAATTTTGAGTCAAAATTATGAGAGGGCAAACTGTATTTACTTCTAAAAGCTAAGCCCATCTTTGTTCACATCAGTTCTGATACTTCAGTTTAAGGATATGTAGAACACCACTTACTAGTAATCAAAAAATAAGTAGGACACCCAGTAATACACGAGGCAATTTGAAATAAAGCTAGTATATTACATGGAGGTTTTTGTCTTCTATAATCCTCAACCAACCATTTGATTTAATTGTAGTTGTTGTTTTCAGAGCTCCAAGAATTGGTAAACCTCAAAAAAGTAAGAAACATAAAAAGTTAAAGGCAGTAGATCCTTTTTATCATGGAGAGAGAAAAGATAAGTAAGTGCAGTATATTGTATTCCTAATTTGAATTTGGATTCCGTTTCAATTGCTTTTGCATAATTATACAAAAATTTCTGTTGAAAAATTACTTTTTTAAATAGATCTTAACATTAACATTTGATGTGTTTAAAAGTGGAGAATACCAAGTTAATCAATATATACTCTTACTGAAAAGTTATATGCATTTTATCATCTATTTTGTCATGATTTTCACTTTTTTCATTAGATTATTTAAAGGTATTAATCAGAAACCCCAATCATTAGAACAAGAAGTGCCGAAGAAAGCATTAGAAGTTTTAGAACTGATGAAAGAAACAAAGAAAATGAAAAAGAAAAAGAAGAAAGCCAAACATCAAGTCAGTATGAAACCAGAAGAGTTCAGAAAGACTGTGAATAATTCAAACAATGATAATAACTTAGGTATAAGTAATGCATTAAAACAACAACCAGGAGAAACTGATCGAAGGTTTTTACACAGATTAAATGAAGAGTCAAAAAAAGCTATGTTAATGGCTAAATTGGCTGATAAGTGGGATGTAAGTATATTCAAGCCTTGTTCTTTAAATATAACATCAAATAGTTTTGAGATGGTTATCATGTTTACATCATTTTATATATTTTATCATTTTTATTATTTAGTATTCTATTTGGTCTAGACCTGTTTTGTTGCAAATTTATACTATAAAACTTTTTCAAGAACAGAAAGAGAAACAACAATAGCTTCTGATTACTATTAATATCAGTAATACCTGCCTTTAGATAGTGTTTTTCTTTTGAATTCATTTGTCAATAAATATTAGGCAGATGTGGTTGAAACAGAAGATGGAGAATTTAAGATTAAAAAAGAAAAGAAACCTAGCGAGAAAAAGAAAAGGTAATTTCTAATACTTCAAGGGTTTCACTCATCTGAATATTCATGAACTAATTGTTATGCATCTCATATTCTGGGTCAGGGAATTCCTGTATGTCTACTCAAAAGTGTTTTTGATTGGTTAGTTTTAGCTTAGATAACGTCGTGCAAAATTCAACAGTATGACATTGACAATCTTTCAAACTGAAAAGTCTTACGGACAGTTAGTAAAACTTTTTAATGATTGAAAGAGGTTATGACTGCCTTATTTCTTGTTTTCTTAACCACTTTGTTAAAAGAATAACAAAAATTAATTAGTTTTACAAACAAAAATGATCAGTAAATCCTTTCATTATCGATGAAAAAAAGAAAGGCATATATTATAAAAGGGTAGTCAAGATAAGTTTGACAGTTTCTCTTTTGGGATACAGTTTAGAATATAGGGTGTCATTTGGGATCAACACCAACTCCTCATATTTTTTATGGTGTAATTGCTTGAAAACTGTGATCTTGATTTTGTTACCTCAATGATAAAATGTTATATATAGTCTATCTTGATCAAGGGTATGAAACTTAGACATCAAACTTACTTATCTTATTAGGAGAGCAGCAGAAAAAAGGGAAGAAAAAAGGCAGAAAAGAGATGAGAAGTTCATTGATGATTATCAAGAATTCAAAACTTTTGAAGGTAATAAGGAATCAGATGAACCAGTATCGGACGCTCAGACTTCTCCTGTCTATGATAAAGATATAGGGAGTTACAGTTGAATTTAGTGTAACAAGGCTTCAAACTTCATCAAGGGAGATCTCAATTCAGTATATTCAGTCTACAAGACTTAAACGACTTGTTTACAACAGAACCACAATGGCAATCCCCACAAGTGTTGTCAGTTTATCTTTGACATTTTAGCTGCAGCTTAATTTATTGATTTCTCCAGCAGTTAATTCCGCAGAGATTGTCATAACCACGGAATTGATTTTGAATAATATTTCCATCACCAAAACGGATTAGATTAACAGCTAATCAGATTCGTAAGCCACTGTTGACTTGATAAATCACTAAGATTTTAAGCAACTGTTCCAGGCAATCTTTTATTGCAGCTGTGTGAGACAAAGAGAGACCAGATGATAGAGGCTATTGGACTAGCAATTCGGTTAATGTCAGCTTTAACAAAAATAAAATAGGATGCAAATTTTGTTGTTCATCCAACAAGTGCTTTCCATATCAGTCTTGAAAATAAAAGCATTCAGAGGGAGAAGGTTTAATCACAGCCTAACTTTAAGACATACCCCATTTCTCCATTCTCCATTTGTCCCGTATATATCCTATAAACCTAAACTTCTTTTCTTGGTAGATCATGTTGAATTTGGTGAAGTAGTTCATGCACCACCTTCTCTGTCATCATTACCAAGAAAAGCTAATAAAGATAATGGAGCTAGAAAGGTACATTTTTATTTTTTAACTATAAAGATATTTGGATTCATGAAATATGTAGAACATTATTGAAAATCAAAAGCTTATAACTGAGCATATATTAGTGTCAAAACTGACTCAATATTTGTACCAAATTAAAGTGATTTCACTTTACTTATTATACATGTAATTTTTCTTACAGCCTGGCAGTAAGTCTTTGATATTGAAAGACATTCTGATATCTAATAAACTAAGTAACAATAATAGTGAAAGGACAACAGGAAAACGTAAAGTTGGACAATCATTAAAGAGAAAATTGATATCTCCAGCCCAGCAAGTTATTCTAGATAAGGAGAGAGATAGAGTCATTGATGTGTATAGACAGATGAAAGAAGCAAAACTGAAAAAATAAAATCAACATGTAATTATAAGCCATTATTAATGTAGAAAACCCCTTAAAGATAGAGCTTTAAGACAATTTTGAAGAAACAATTAAACTGGCAGTGGGAAATAATTTCTTCCAAATTAATATGCTGATCAGCTGTATCAAGAACAGAAACTTTCACCAGAAGAGAACATAAGATACATAATACCTAGTTCAAAGATGTATACTTTATATGTGTAAATAAATCATATATTTGAAGAAGAAAACATTAATTATCTTTCAGTCCAGTGTAATTTTTGTTCAAATACCCATTTAAAATCATGGCTTTAAATATTATTAATTAGTTATGTTCTCATGGAATGGAAGAAGGCCATTCAGGATGTGAAATAATTCTATTATGTTTTTATATGGATACATAGAGAGCTTTGATGCAGGAGTTTGGATTTCTTCAGATTTGACACAAAATAGAAAGTTACGGGCATTATTTCACATCTGTGACAAACATTTCTTGTCTTCAATTGTTTCTGTCTGGGAATACCTTCTATACATTTTTGATGCAAATATATTGAATAGATTGCCTAAGCACTGGAGAATCCTCGGAAACTATTGTTTTATGCATTACTTCATCTTATAAAGAAACTTAGCATACTTTATGACCAGTCTGAGCAATCTCAACCTCTGCCAATAATTTTCATAGAAAAGAAAATGGAAGATTAAAAATCTTATTTATACAAATTTCTAAAATGTGATATTAAACAAGTGAAAATATTACAGTGACATGAACATATAATAGATAAGCACTAAAGTATTATAGTTTGGTTTATTCTGCCTTCTTTTTGGAAACTGTCTTCTTTGGGGTAGCTTTCTTTTTAGTTGCTGTTTTAGTTTTTTCTTTTATTTTAGGTGAAGTTTTGGAAACCTTTTTCTTTTTATTTTCCTGAAAAATTTGAAATAGAAAAATATATGTAGGCCTACATCTAAAACTGTAGGCCGAAACTCTATTACCGTCTCTGATGGATATTTTGACAGTTGTCAGCTGGAGTAGAGTCAGAAGAAAAAGACTTCACCTAAAAAAAACTTTGATGGAACTTGAGACATGACATAAATGTAGGTAGTGTAGGTAGAAAGTGATAGTATGACTGAACTACAAAAATATTAAATATTATTAGGTATCTATATAGGTTTAAAACCCATTTTACAGGGCCTATTTGTTCTGTCTCTGCATCAGCTGACATCTGTCCAAATAGCTATCAGAGGCTTGAATAGAGACAGATGTTTCGGTGTACTACAACTGAAACTCAAGTCAGTTGATTGCTTGTTAAGTACTGAATAATGTTGACTATAACCATGTTAATTTGTTGAAATTAAATCCAGAAATAAAGGTGACAATCTAGATATAAAACTCAGTAAATGAATAGTTTTCAAACAATCATACACTAAAAACCATATTAAGCACCCAGGCAGTGTTCTTTAAAATTGTAAAACAGTGAGAGAAAATTTGAATTATTCTGAGATAAATTTGAATAATAAGACTAAAGTTGGTTAAGAAGCTGCGTTTGACCCTTGTTTGATTCAAATTTGTAGGTCTAGTGGTATTTTACCCATTCTTTACCCTCAAGCTTTTTATGTCATAGATTCCTTCATTCAAAAATGTAAAAATCTTGCCTTCTCCATTACTTCTATAAGGTTCTTTTTTGGAGCAGTTTTCTTAGGTGTGTTCGACTTGGTAGACTTTTTCTTAGTAGACAGTGGTGTTTTGGATTTGGTTTTCGCTGGGGTTTGCTTTATGGATTTCAAAGCTGATTTTTCATTTTTCTTGTAGGCTGTTTTTGACATGGATTTGGCTTTAACTTTTGAATTGGGTTTTGACTTGGGTTTCGACTTGGGTTTTGGTTTGGACTCCACTGCTTTAGCTTTTGCCTTTTCTTTCTTAGCCAATTTTTCTTGTTTTTCAACTGATACCTGGTCATATCTGAACCTTCCTGTTAATTTTGCCTCGAGATCTGCAGATGATTTTTTTGGTCTCATGATGGTTCCATTTTCTAACCCCTTCGCTAGAGCTTTTTTCAGTCGGTTTTTGGTGTTATTAGGATCTACGGTGGGGTATTTGTCAAGAATAAAAGAACGAATAGCAATGACAGAGACACCCGTCTTATTATCAAGTGTTTTCAATGCATCAATTACCATCAAATAAAATGTAGGAGGTTTAACAATCTTCATTTTTGTAACCTTTGCTTTAGCCAATTGAGGTTTAGAAACTGGCTTTTCTGTATCACCACCACTTCCGTCGTCAATATTACTGCCACTATCACTATTTTCTCGACTTTCAGCCATGGTTTTCTTCTTTTCTATAAGAAAATACCCAACTATTTTGTTCAATCCTTATTGTAAATTTCCTTTCCCCGCTAAGTTAAACTTAACATTTCATTGGTCTCTTCTGTCATGTGGGATGCACGTGCATACGTCATAAGGTCATAGGTTGAAGTTCACAATATTTTATCCTTACTTGGGTCAAATGTTAGTTACGTCTCTTTAGCTATAAGGGAAAAGCATGAACCTGTAGCTTCCTTTATACCCTAACCCACGGTGGGTTCGTTTTGCCGCATTGCCCAACTAGCCGCATCGTGCCCAACTGCACAAAAACGACTTGTAAAACGAAACTAAAGGTTTTTGATAAAATCCGGAATGACCATTTGTTTCACATGAAACGAAATATTTTAATCTGTTGCCCCGCATCGATTTTCTTTTTATTTATAATTTGGACCTGTTAGGGAAATCGAAAGTAGAGTTTCATGGTAAAATCTGGAATAAAATAAATACCAAGTACAAACGATCAGAACCGTGTAGGGACCAAAACTACTCATCCTACAGATAAAGTTCAAAAAGTTTATTCCATGACAAAGTTTTCGATTTACAGCTTCAATATCATACATTTTACAACATCTACAGCTTACATTATCATTTCTGAAACAATACAAAAAGTACATCTTTAATTCTCTGATAAAACTCCAATTTTGCTTACAAATTAAGAGGGATATCAATGAGGTATAATGTGGAATTTGACGATTGTATCATGATCAATGTGGGTGGCTTGCCCACCTAATGCCTATGCGATAAAATGAAGTCAAAATAACAACACATACGCCCACCTTACGACAATTCAAGGACGACATTGTAGTAAATTCTACGAAAATTATATACTTTACACCATTAAATACACAAATCGTAACAATTATAAGTTAAATTATTTATGAAAAAATTCTAAGGCTCAAAGCTGTGTTTCAATGTATTTCAGCAGAAGGAACGTTACCTTTTTTGTGCGAGAAGATAACTATTTTTTGTCCTATTTCATGAAGTTCAGCTTGTTGTGGGCGCTTTTCCTGATTCTCTGGACCAATAATTAGTAAAGTTATGATCGTCAAAAGTAGCGAATATATGGGGTCATGTCATATTTCTAGCAAATCAGACGTGTAGAAGACTGGGTCTATAAAAAACATCCATACATAGTAAGTATGTAGTAGTATAAAAACTGTGAATTAGGAAGAAAATCTGACCTAGTCGTCAAAATCATCAGGAAGGAAATTAACACCGAGTGTCTGTAATATTCCTTTGTTGTATAAGTGTTATTTAACTTAACTAATCGACACTTTAATGGTAATTGCATACTGCCAGTATGTCTATCATTATGAAAGGTAATCTAAAATAACAAGTATGACAGCCATAAACTATTGTAATAAACCGTCACGCCCTGACATAAGCAAACAATACATTAACATCATACATACTACAGTGTAAACTTGTATAGTGAAATCTATATTGTTTATTCACAGGATCGTTCAATATACTTTCTACAAATTATTCTAAAACTGAATAGATTATAATTTGATTCTTATGATATTTTCTTATGAATGTTGTGAGGTTTGTTTGAACCAATGGTGTTCTACTCTACTAAATTCGCGTGTTTCTTTATTTCGTTAACACTATACATTTTATTGGTTAGATTTGGGAGCGGTTTAAATTTCTAGTATTCAGGCTTTATGTGAGAGTTGTGTAAATAAAGTTTTATTTTAAGTCAATGGATTATGAGTGGAAAGTTCGATTTGTGATTTATGGCACTTATTTGGCGTGGACGTAACCTAATTAAACAATGTTACTGTCCCTGCTAATGACGATAAGAATGAAGTTACGTTATGGAATTATTAAGTGACATTTTTATGTGTATGAAATATATGATGAAGTTTGAGTGTTATTTTCGATATAAATGTGTTCATGTTGAGTTCTATGTTACAAACAGACAATTTGATAAATAAAAACCTTAGGTGTAAGAGCCTGATAATAAATGGTTTAAGGGGGTATGGCTAGACTTTTATACCAACTTGGTGCAGTGTTGTTAATATGTGCACTAAATGTATTGAGACCTGTTGACAATATAACGGTAAGTAGGTCTACGTTATAGGTATAATATTTATCTTTATCATACCTTATAATAGATATATCTTATAAAAGATACAGATTTCTATAATATACTAACTGGCCATAATGACAGTGGAAGTGACACTCTCATATATAGTAGAAATGT
Organism: Lottia gigantea; assembly: GCF_000327385.1. Lineage (NCBI taxonomy): Eukaryota > Metazoa > Mollusca > Gastropoda > Lottiidae > Lottia > Lottia gigantea. The sequence continues at coordinate 2,368,743 of NW_008709027.1, forward strand.
TAATTTGTCGATGGAATATTTCATGTAACTTAATAGACTCTCAACGGTAGGCCACAGTAATGAATAATTATTGATTACGATAATAATTGACTACATGTATATAAGCCATTAAAGGGATTGTAAAGAGGTTTACTAAACTTTGTATGTGTATGTAGGACACTGATAGCATCAATTTGAATTAATTCAATTTGCTATCCGACGACTATGGTTCCTGCAAATCCTCTTAAACTTTGCGATTAATGACGTCATAAAAAACTTTGATTTAGTGGAATTGCAGGAACCACAGACGTCTGCTTGAAAATTGGAGTGTTGCAAATTGATTTTATCAGTCTCCCTGATACACATAAAAAGTTTAGACCCTGTGATATGACGTACCGTATTCGATCCTTATTGACTTAAATTGATCCAACTTTATAATGAAATCTAAAAAGAAAAGCATTTGATGAAATATTCACCATTCTTTGGATATACGGTTAGGTTGTCAAAATGCAAAACCCAGTACACCACTAGTTTCTATAACTACACCGCCTATGAATAAAATTACAAGATTATTGGCCCGAAGAATCGACCTAAATGTCAGATATGAAAGGGTACTGACAGGTGTTACACAAATAAAGAAAACAGTTCAGAACGCCAATCATTCTTGGCTCAATCTAATGGGATAAATTTTTAGAAAAAAGATTTATTTTGTTAAGAAAAGGGAACTACTGCTGAATCTGAATAGATAAACTGGACAGTTCTAAGCGTTTGTTACTTTATCTGAGATCCAGGTGGGATATGGTTTGATACAATAAGCTTATTGATTAAATTGATTTAACATCTTCATTCCCTGATACCTGATTAAAGGCCATTATTCGACATTTTCGGAGTTAATTTGGATCTTGAATATATGTAAATAGTCTTTAGAAGTACTAGAATTTCAACGACGAGCTGTGGACACTACTAATTTAAACCAAATGAGCCGTGAAACATCGCCGTTTGCAATTGGTAAAATGATGATCTAAATAGAAAACGAAATCGACACATTCGGATTCAATTCAACACTATAATTATTATTAAAATGTTCGATTGATTCTGATAATGATACGAAGATATCACTACAAAATTCGACTGAACAAAATGAAAATAACAAATTCTTCAGATCATGGATGATAATTTTAGCAACAGGAAAAAAAAGTCAAGATCTCAATTTTAGTCACGTGTAAACTATAAATTCATACAATGTAAAGGTAAAAAAAACGTCAACCTTATTTCGTTATAATATGTAAAAAATTTATGCACTACGAAACATTAAGTTATACAAGTTCTATAGCATGTAGCCCACAGCATGTGACAATGAATTATATATAAATAATATACAGGTTGAAGCCAATCAGAGGCCCCGACAGAAAGGCCATGATGTCTACAGCCTTTCTGTCAAGGGTTCTGGTTGGCTGTATTAGCTGGCGTACAACCCAATCAAATCGCTGAATTCCGTGATACAAGAAAAGTGACTATTGCAATCAAGGTATAAGTACGAAGTTCATAATAGCTTGACATTGTGAAGATGGTCAATGTCAAGCTATTATCGAGTATAGCCAATAAGAATTCTTGAAAGAAAGTCTGTCTGGCGAAGGTTATGATTGGCTTTATTCGCTAGCGTACAATCCAATCAAATCGATACATTCCATGCTACAAGAAAGGCAGCTATTGCAGTCTAGGTATAAGACGAATGTCGTTAAAATCAGAAATATTATAGATTCAGAACTCATATTCTTGTCATAAGCATAAGACAGATATTTCGGCCCTAATTACCTTGTCCTTGAATCTATGCGGACGAAGCTTTTGAATGACTAAATGTCATAAGGTACCAGTTCAGATCAATTTCGGAGCTTAACTAGGTTATATGAACGAAAACTGTATTAAACATTTGATGCAATATTGAAACAAGTGAACTGCAATTTAAAGGAACACCTTCACTATCCGTTCGACCAAGCATACCTTAGTTTCAGAAACAGGATTTGTTTTAGCTTACATGATCAGTAATAGTGTTCACAGCTCATCGTCAATTTTGAGACTTCAAATCCATGTGTATCCCTAATTATTCACGTTTGAAAGTTACAAATTCGACTAGAATTTTAGTGAGACTAATATGCCATACATAGAAAACACATATATAGGAATAGACAGTGAAATTTCTAATTGGAGCTATATCTGAAGGAATTGTGCGATTTCCGTGCGTTCAGTACTTCTTAAGACTATTAAAGCACAATAAAGACCAAAATCAGTCCCCGAAAATGCCGACTGTTCCCCTTTAAAATGTGGGGTAAAAATAACCATTGACCACCCATGACCTTGTATCAAAGTCTTCAGATTATACGTAATATAATTCTTTTCACCTATTGATATAACCATCTCCGTATGATTTAATTTCTGGAGAAGATAAGTCCTTGGTATTTAGTCTGATAATGCCAATTAATGTATATAAACTTATATCTTGGCATTAGAAAGAGATATTGGTTAAAACTATGATGTGCAAGTTTCAGTTCTGACAGTGATATATGAGGTTTTATCTTTATATGATATATGGTAAGCTTCTATAAATCTGTTATAAGTGTGTATACCGTCAGATTATGATATTTTACTACAATTTTACAGATAAAATAGAATTTTTAACCTTACATTAGGTTAATTTTGTCTACATGTATATGATTCAAAACACTGTCTGGTATAACAATAGAAAGGTCGACTGCACAATCTTGTACAATGGATAAAATTGGTATCATATTGCATTATGTCGCTGTAGAAGACATCTGGTGGCAATAACACTGCGTATCAGAACGTCAATATATTCTAGCGTTGGATTAGAAGGAAGAAAGTCACTTTTATAAATGAAGATACGATTCTATTCATGTGCGTTTTAGTTTGAAAATGATGAAAAATTATATAATATTGGCTTCAAAATAGAACTGGTTATACGCTTATACTCAAACATAGGTTGTCATGCGCGATGAGTTGTTTTATGTTCCCTATCATATCTCCAGAGAGCATGCCAATGCCTTTTCTCTTGAGTATAAAAAATATAAATATACCAGAACGACTGTTAAAAATATGACTCCACGGTTGCTCTTATTGGCTGTGTACGTTAGCCTACAATCCAATCAAAGCTCTGCATTTACAAAGTTCCTTGATACTAGAAACATGACCAATGTTAGTCCTTGGCACTGTGAAGATGTACCTTCGACTCAGAAACAGGAATTTTAATTGCCAAGATTTTAGTGATTGTGGGTCCAAAATTATCATCGTTTGAAAGTGAAAATGACGACTCGTCTCTTCTTGAGACTCTACATATAGACAGAAGAGAGCGAAATTCCTAATTTGAGACATTTATAAAGAAATTATACGATTTTCGTATATTTTTAGTACTTGTTAGGACTATTAACATTACCAAATCAATCCCCAAAAATAACGCAAAAGACTGTGAAGTGAATAAAAAAATGAAAGAGGGGTTCTAAGAATGAAATGCCATTACGTTTTGTGTGCTATTTTTTTGTCAAGAATATGAAAGCAACTCTTTTTCGATCTTTTCGTAGGATAAGCAGCTTTGTACAAACCCTTTGTACATGCCCGGTAAAAAGTAGTTTCAGACCCTAACAAAGATTGGTATGACAATTCGGACTACCAATGCTTTAGTTTGAGCTTGTTTATTCACAAATATACAGTGTAAAATAGCTTAGCATTGGAATATTGAATTACAAGTTAAAATGGGGTCGAGGTAACTCGAGCTCATAGTATTTGGGTGTGGTTACAAATAGTACAATACCGTGAAATATTAGCAATTCACAAAGGTAGTGACTTCCTTATTCAAAAGGTCAAAATAGTTTTTTTTTATATTCACACGAAATAGACCTTATTATAGAGATCAATATTAGTCAGTAATAGAAATTACTTTTCATTCAAAGGACTTCATTTAGGAGCGTATACAAAACATACAGTTGTAAATAAGGTTTTTAAAGACATTCTTGTCTACAGTTTTCACTTTTGAAACGATCCGAATGACGAGGTGTAGGATTCATTGAAGGCAGAAAATGCAGTGTAAGGGTCTCTCTCGTGATATACTTGTATTTCAATTTTAGCAACTCGTGTTTCATGTCCCTTGTTAAATATTAATCTTTATAATTTTATATGTTTATCGGGGACACCTATTTTCAACCAGACGTCTGTGGTTCCTGCAAATCCACTAAAACGAAGTGACATGTATGACACCACCCCTGCAATATTGGTTGTATCATTGGGGTGGCGACATAAAACACTTACTTATAGTAGAATTGCTAAAACCAGAGACGCCTGATTGAAAATTGGAATGGCGCAAATTGGTGCTATTATTGTCCCCGATACACATACGAAATTTAGAAAACCTCTTTACAAAGCTCATATCTACTAAAAGATATTATTAAATGATAATATATATTGCTATCAGATAAAAACAAAAGTTGAACACAGTGCCTTATGTTTAACATGTCTTAATCTATGTTATGTTCTACATAATTCTTACATTCAACTTAAGTCTATATAATATATTAGGCCACTATAAAGTTTATTCATACCAAATCACAACAACTATGTCGGTCCGTTTGGTCACATTTTCATATCGATTCGCGGCATGGTTGGAATTAAGGCGTTTTCAAGTGGCAGCGTCAGTCCTCTGAGACTATGGGATAGTCTGTGGAAGTGCATAGACACATGCAACTCATAGAGCGCCTAAGAAAGTTCTGCCCAAAGAAAATGTTACACAATACATATTTTGGGTAAAAACATGAAAATTATATTTTTAAATTTGAGAATAAAAATCAAGTGTGAATACAATTGGGGTGCAAAACATCCGTACCCCCCTGAACTGGTGCCGCCACTGAATGGTTCATAACAAAGAGCTTCTTGGTTCATGAGTAAAGGTGGGGCAGAACGTGCGTGATGTGGCTGTGCTTCCTAAATGTGATGATTGCATGGGATTATGTTTTGATATTTGATCAAATGTGAGGTGTCTTACAGTAGATTCTAAGAGAAGTCTTTAAAATGTCTAGGCAAGGCCAAAGGGATTTCAAAGACGTTGTTTCTAAGTAGAAGGGTGGAAGGGCAGCAGTGAGGTCTGCCTGGCCGGAAACATCTGCAGTACCCTACTAAGCTTCAGGAAAGATAACTCTACCCATAGAACTGTATACTGCATACAACTGTACACTATGCTCTACCTGATATAATGATCCCCAATCGTTATGTAATAAGATTTATCGGATTTAAAAGTAACAGAAAATCCCATCGTTTAAGGGTGGGAGGGGAGTACTAGCGATAGACCTAATATCTTGGAAGGCCAAATCAAGTGTCACATATTGAAGGGTTCATCATCTGACTAGGGTACGTTGGGTATATTCCGTGATATCAGAATTATATAGAATATTTTATGATAGGCCCTTTTCAATTGTATGTTCTTATCTTTAATCTTTTGTAGATACCTAGCTATGAATTTGAAATTGAATTCCAACATAGACCTATAGCTTGGCATAGGTGCCCAGAAGGTGAGTATACCTATTTGTAATACTAAGTAGCCTACTGATGTCCACTGGTGATATTGTTTTTATATGCCCACATTATAATGTGGTTGTATATTGTCGTCGCCCCTGTCGGTCCGTCCGTCCGTCCACAATTGGCTTGTGAACGCAATAGAGACAACAGTTTTTATCTGATTTGAATAAAAATCTTGGACAAGTTCGAATTTGACGATCTTTCGATGAACGGTTTTTGAATTATTGCCCTTGACTTATGAAAAATGCATCAAAATTTGGTTGTGAATACAACAGAGACCTACAGTTTTCATCCAATTTATATGAAATTTGGTGTGAATATTTATAATGATGAGATCTTGGACAAGTTCGAATCTGACGATCTTTCGATGAACGGTTTTTGAGTTATTGCCCTTGACTTATGAAAAAAGCGTCAAAATTTGTTTATGAACACAATAGAGACTACAGTTTTCATCCAATTTAAATAAAATTTGGTGTGAATATTTATAATGATGAGATCTTGGTCAAGTCTGAAGTTGGCTATATTTCGATGAACGGTTTTTGAGTTATTGCCCTTGATTTATGAAAAAACGCAGCAAAATTTGTTTGTGAACACAATAGAAAGTACAGTTTTCATCCGATTTAAATAAAAATTTGGTATGATCATTTAGCCTATAATGATGAGATCTTAGTCAAGATTGAATTTGACAATTTTTTGATCAACGGAATTTGAGTTATTGCCCATGACTTAGTAAAAACGCATCAAAATTAGATGTTTGGTATGATTTGACACAGATAGGTGACTGCCCTTCGATTGATTACTTTGTTTTAACATAGTGCTGTTTTTATAGCATGCAGTATCAGAAAATGTTATAAAGTCAATTATTGATACAATTGGTAATAAATGGATATGAGTTTGCTGTAAATGGTCTACATATTTAGTCGTGTTGAAACTTTTCGTGATTTTGACAAACCGGGTAATTTTCGACAATAACCTTGTGTTACCCAGTTAATCCCTGTTAATTACTCAACAAGTTTCGTCTTTTATCACCATTATCAAGCTTTTATTGTTACAATGTAACAAATCCCAAATCCTACCCAGTTACATGTGAAATTCTACCAAGATCGGTTAACGGATTAACCGTTTCAACACTTAATATTTAGACTGTGTACCCTTTTGCTTTCTGATTACAGATACTGACATCTGACTGTCCGTCCATTTTTTTTTATATTACATTAAAATTTGAAGACATCAAACACCAATAAAAAGATTGTATGATTGCAGGCAATCCTACTTTAATGTTTCACTTCATTTGATCTCTCTAAATATTTGTTCAAATAGTGAGTTATCGCTGGGTCCACTTATAAAGTGTAAAGTAAAAAACTTGAGTGCATTTACTATAAATTTATCATGTTTCCACTTAAGAATTAAAAGTTGCCTCCCAAATTCAATATAGAATATCGTCTACATTTGATATAGTTGTTTAAATACAAACATTCACAACAAGTTGAATGACAGAATCACAGTGATGTCTTGTTTTTAATGCTTCAAAAGTTAGAGGTAATAGGTTAGAGTTTAAAAACTTGATGGGTTCTCAAGATAAAAACTTGATGGATCTCAAGTTTAAAAAGCTAAGAGTTGGCTTGCCCCATAAACAAGAAATGACATACACAGAGCTGAGCTTGGCTTAAATTCACCTAAATTTTCAACAATGACTTGACCTGATGACACTGAAGTAAAGACCTAATATGAATTTGAAAACAAAGCTTTTTCACAAATGTTGATTGACGCTTTTGGAAAATTTCGCAAACTACCAAAGTATGTTCATTCATTTCAATTATTATATTTTTTTTCAACAGAGTTTTATTAAACAAAAAAAACAATATATAGTTTTTGCTCTCACGAATAGTTGAATATTCAAATTTGAATGCTTTTTATACGCCCACATGAATATGTCTATATTGTCTTCACCCCTGTCGGTCGGATATTGCCCTTGACTTAGAACGCCTTGAAATTTGTTAAAAATTGTTCGTGAGCAGGATTGAAGCTACAGTTTTCATCCGATTCTGATGAAATTTGGTGTGATCATTGGAATTGATAAGATCTGGGACAAGTTCTAACTTGACACATTTTCGATGAACGGTTTTTGATTTATTGCCCTTGACTTTGTTAAAACGCATAGAAATTTGTTAAAAATAGTTTGTGAGCAGGATTGAAGCTACAGTTTTCAACAGATTCTGATGAAACTTGGTGTGATCATTGGAATTGATAAGATCTCGGACAAGTTCTAACTTGACGCATTTTCGATGAACGGTTTTTGAGTTATTGCCCTTGACTTTGTTAAAACGCGTCGAAATTTGTTAAAAATAGTTCGTGAGCAGGATTGAAGCTACAGTTTTCAACCGATTCTGATGAAACTTGGTGTGATCATTGGAATTGATAAGATCTCGGACAAGTTATAACATGACGCATTTTCGATAAACGGTTTTTGAGTTATTGCCCTTGACTTTGTAAAAACACGTCCAAATTTGTTAAAAATAGTTTGTGAGCAGGATTGAAGCTACAGTTTTCAACCGATTCTGATGAAACTTGGTGTGATCATTGGAATTGATAAGATCTCGGACAAGTTCTTACTTGATGCATTTCAATGAACGGTTTTTGAGTTATTGCCCTTGACTTTGTTAAAGCGCGTCGAAATTTGTTAAAAATAGTTTTTGAGCAGGATTGAAGCTACAGTTTTCAACCGATTCTATGAAATGAAACTTGGTGTGATCATTGGAATTGATAAGATCTCGGACATGTTCTAACTTGACGCATTTTCGATGAACGGTTTTTGAGTTATTGCCCTTGACTTTGTTAAAACGCATAGAAATTTGTTAAAAATAGTTTGTGAGCAGGATTGAAGCTACAGTTTTCAACAGATTCTGATGAAACTTGGTGTGATCATTGGAATTGATAAGATCTCGGACAAGTTCTAACTTGACGCATTTTCGATGAACGGTTTTTGAGTTATTGCCCTTGACTTTGTTAAAACGCGTCGAAATTTGTTAAAAATAGTTCGTGAGCAGGATTGAAGCTACAGTTTTCAACCGATTCTGATGAAACTTGGTGTGATCATTGGAATTGATAAGATCTCGGACAAGTTATAACATGACACATTTTCGATGAACGGTTTTTGAGTTATTGTCCTTGACTTTGTTTAAATGCGTCGAAAGTTGTTTTTTGCCCTTGATTAGAGCTGTGTGATTTAATTGTTTGTTGTATTTGGGTTATTGATATTGATTTTAAAAAATTTTGTGGAATTATTCAGCATGAATAATTTCTTCAATATGAGAAAATTCGTACTTTAGTCACTAAAGACTGTTTTATTATTTCTGACAGCTGCCAGTGAGCGTATGTTACCTTGCAACGCAAGCTATCTTTTATGAATATTTGAATCAGATTCTACCATTCGATTATTTGCACATATATTGATACATTTGATCTAAGTTTTATCATTCTACAAAAGAGGCAATAGGAATATAAATAATCTGTATTTGAAAGACATAAAACATAGCGAGTTGTTAGTAATAGTAAGTCTGATTTGTGGATGAGAAAATTTTAGTCCTAAATAGCTGATTTTTCAATGCAATTTTTTTCGGTTGAAAATATTTTGCTGTCAAATGCAGAAAATCACCATTATGGGCATTATTTTTTTTATAAATTGTCTTGTACATGACTCCTCTAACATTTTGTATCCGAAATAATCATGTCTTATGTTGTTGTTTATTTCTAGGTTGGTTAAAAATCAAACGTAGATGTTATAAAGTCTTCTTTGAAGCAGTTTCCTGGAATGATGCTGATAAATTTTGTCAAAGGTTAGTAGAGAACATAAAATTATGATGTTTTGTCCTAATATTTATTTATGACCAAAGCCTCAAATCATACACCTAACTTGATTTACTTTCTTCTGAAATGTCATATATACTAGGTATTAGCTAATAGGTTATCATTTTAATGCCAAATCTATTTAAAAAGTTTATGTAAGATTTTGATATGCTTTTGGGGATGTGTTAGAAAAGTATATTGTGCTGATTTAAGCAAAATAAATGCCTAATTGTGAAGGCTGCAACGATTCACCAATGAATCGATAAATCACGATTCTTTCCATCTCATTGATGCATTGCTTTGGATAAAAATAATCGTAATTCTTAGCCCCCTTTAATAACAAATGACACAGAATTTTTGTGTGTATAAGAAATTGTGTCATGTTTTCATTTTCCAAGTATGATTTTCACATCAAAATTTGCGAAAATTTATTTCTGACTTAAAAAATTGAAATCTTTTTCACAATTCCTTACTTCTAAATGTTCTCAAGTGCTTAATAGTGATAAACTTGTTAATAATTTTACAAATTTCTACTATTTTTTCTCTTTCATGAATCTTGATAGTTATCGCAATAAATGGTATCGTTGGATGTGTAGCGTACAGCGTATCGAATCGTTGCAGCCCTACTAATTGTCAATAAAGACTGTAGACTATAGAATACAGTATATAAAAAATATTTAAAAATATTAAAATAATTTTATTTAAATAGTTTTAATAATATTTATTAAGTTTAACTTTCAATGTTTTTGATAATGAAAAATTTTGCATACTGCTCCTTTAAACCTATAAATGCTAATCTAAATGAAGATAAGATATTTTTCTGATTAAAAGAGTTATTTTGCTTCTGTAATGAAGAGATGAGGAATTTATTTTAAAACCCAAGATATACACCCAATAATAAACATATGTGATTGTTTATTGAATTTGATATTCATATATTGTACATGTAGTCTCATATTAAACTTTATCTTGATTCAATTGTTATCAAGTTTTGAGATTGACAGTACCTGAGGGCAAAATTACTATTTTATGATGATATATATGAATTATATGGTTATATGGTTATATTTTTATAGTCTTTCCACTACCACACCCTGATCATAGTCAGATATCATCAACCTTTAGCCTTTAGCTAATGTGCAAGTCAAATTAAGATGTTATTCAAATAAATCTGCATATTTCAATTCAATTTGATGAAAATACCAATTAAGATGGTTAATTTTAATTATATATTTTCTGGGAGTAGCAATGGCTCATTGAGTTTGCTTGCTACCTAAAAAGTCAGTTGATTTTTCAACCATGTTTTCCCCTCAAACAAAAGGGCCTAGTTGTTTGATGGGACGATTAATCAAGGCGCGTACAGTCTCTACCTTTGCACACAAATTTCAGAGTTGCGAGTCGTAAACACTATTTTCAAAGCAGATATCGAATGCAGCTTAATTTTATTCACCGCACACTGAACCGCATTGTCTGTCCTCATTAGTTCATTTTCATATAATTTCTGTCTTTCAATAAAAGTGAAAACATCCACCAAAAGCAACATTTTAAAGAAAGAATGAAAAGAAAACAACTATAAGATAAATACTTTAGTTCACAAATGATCTTTTCTACTTAGGCATGATATTTCCCAAATAATCATAATAATTTGGTATGTAATAGATATGATTAGAAAATATTAGAATTTTGAATATTTTGTGGAAATGTGTGAAGGTGTTTGTTATCCATGAAATGCGTTTGGTAATCAATTGCTCGATACCTATAAAATGACATAAATTTGTTCAATTTAGTAAATGTTGTCTGTCTTAAAATTATGATTAAACAGTCTATTTTTCCGTTGAAAGTTGATAGATACTATACTGTAATTTTTATGAAAATATCAAGAAGAATTTGAAATGTGATAAAGTTGTCAAGTTTTGTTAGATTTATTTTTTAGAGTTTGAATTTATTGCCAAGTATAGTCTCAAGTCTCAAAGTTGATGATATAGCTAGTGTGTAAAACATATGTTCATATAACATACTCTTTAAATTACAGCTCTATCTACATCTATGCTTTAAAAATTAAGATTATATTAGAAAATTAGGGCGTTGCCAATGTACATTTTCTGATAAAATTAATGAAAGAATAAAAACAGGTGTTACTTTACCACTACAGTCTTATTCTAATTATCTAATACTTTTTATTATTTTAATTGGCCAAGAAAAAATGTAAAGAAATAATTTGTTCTCCACCTGTTTTACATATTAGATAGGTCAAATGTTTATAAAAATGTTATATTGCTTACATCCATATATAATCATGTAGAATAACAAAATAGTTTCACTGTTAAAAAAGTGGGAATAGACCAAATTGAATTGAATTGAAAATTGAATATTTAGTGCAGCATGTTCGATCCTGAACAGTTCTTGACATAACTATGTGTTGTCAGGACCACATCATACTCACTGTCAAATGTAGCCATGAATACAGTGCAAAGAATTCAAGATGTCAATATCCCTAGCAAAACACATCTTCTTCACATAAGTTTCGGCTCTATCTGGATTACATCTGTCCTCAAAGGCCAACAATCAACAGCATAGTTACCCAAAGCTAAAAACCAATCATTCTTGTGTGTTTTTGAATGCAATTATCCAGTTTATCTTAGCTATAAAATATTCTTAAAACAAATACTTAAACAAATGCCCTTAGTGAAGGTTGATATATCTATTCCATTTATAACCTAAATAGGATAGAAGCTATTTCTCTATACATTTAGACTAATACTAATCTCTGTATATAAAATAGAGGATACAGTTATATACATGTATATTCAAGTTTAACTATCTTTGTTTTTCAGCTTTGGAGGAAGTTTAGCACACATTAATGGTTTTAACAGTAATCGAGGTCTAGGGAAAATTATACAAGAATTTTTTGTTAAAGATACCTCAAATGATAAAAATGTTAAAATTCCTGTGGGTAAACAGTCACAGTTATTTTCATGGATTGGTAAGCTCTTAATTTCACCATTTTTAAAGTTCACCATGTTTTTATAGCTACACTGATTTTGACCATTCGAAAATTTGGACAATTTTCTCTACATCTATCTACACCTGTAGCTAAAAGAAACCACCTCTGTAGAAGAACAGTTGAAACCATTCAGAAAGAGGTATAATCGTCTAAATAGTTGGTTGAGCACAGTTCAAATTCAGCTACCTGTAGTATTTTTATACGCCCACACGTAAGATGGGCGTATATTGTAATCACCCCGTCGGTCCGTCCGTCTGTTCACATTTGGCTCGTGCTCACTCTACAGGCTACAGTTCTTTATGGATTCTTTTGATTTTTATTTTGTGTGTCAATGTTGTTATGAAGATGATCCCTATTGATTTTCGTGATAATCGGATAATTTTTCACGGAAATATCCTGTCTGACTTGACGTTTTACTCTATTAGCTATATTGTGCAATTCGTGCTCACTCTACAAGCTACACTTTTTTACAGATTCTTTTGATTTTGATTTTGTGTGTCAATGTCATTATGAAGATGATCCCTATCGATTTTTGTGATGATCGGATAGTTTTTCACCAAAATATCCTGTCTGACTTGAAATTTTACTCTATTAGCTATATTGTGCAACTCGTGCTCACTCTACAGGCTACAATTCTATACGGATTCTTTTGATTTTTATTTTGTGTGTCAATGTCATTATGAAGATGATCCCTATCGATTTTTGTGATAATCAGATAGTTTTTCACCAAAATATCCTGTCTGACTTGAAATTTTACTCTATTAGCTATATTGTGCAACTTGTGCTCACTCTACAAGCTACAATTCTGTACATTCTTAGATTCTTTTGATTTTGATTTTGTGTGTCAATATCATTATGAAGATGGTAAATATATTGAATTTCATAATACTTACAATCAAAGCTATCTGTGGGCGTATGTTACCTTGCCTGGCAAGCTATATTTCAGAATTAAAATCTGAATAATTGAAAATGAAGGATTCCCTTGATTTTGAAACTTAATATCCAATTATGATTGTGATATCAATCATCATGGTAAGACCTCTTCTTCAATTTTTTAAGGCTTCAACCAAGAAATAGATGGTAAATTTTACTGGTCTAATGGTGATACGGGTACAGAACAGGAAGGCTTTTGGTCACCAAATAATCCCCCTTTTATTTCAAGTAAGTTTCATTCTTGATAGTCTAGAATATACTTTTAGCTTGTGATATGTGTTGTAAACCTGGTACCACACTACATCTTTATTTTTGTGATGTCTGAATCAGCCTATATTGTGATGAAAGTGATATTTGTGGGTATCTTAGTAGTACTATAAAACCTAAGTTACTAATGTTTATGAGGAATTTCAGTTAAATGATATCCTTGTCACTGTTCTTTTTTCAAAATCTCTAGCCATTGTTTAATATAATATGTATTTTGGTAACAGGTATTAAAGAAAAGAAATGTTGTGATATTGGTTTAAATGAAACAAAATATGGTAAATATAGATGGATATTACATGGATGTGAACAGAAGCGACCTTTTGTATGTGAAATAAGAACATGTGAACGTCATGAGAAAAGATGTGCTGATGGAAGAGGGTGTATTTGTAAAAATTGGATTTGTGATGGTATGAAAGATTGTTTAGATGGATCTGATGAAAGAGATTGTAATACAGGTATGTGGAAATTAAACACATAATTTGTGAATATATATTTTTTTCTCTTTATATTCTGGAAGTATATTTCATTATTGCAGACTGATGTACCAAAGATCTTTACAGTTTGTCCTGAAATAGTCAATAAGGAGATTTTATTTGATGCCTCTATTTTATCTGGCTTAGAAAGTGAAAGAAACTTTTGTTTTGCAGTTATATTATAATTTATAACTTATACACCACTTAGACGCAACATATAGTGATGTCAGACCTTCTGTTTTTTTCTGTTTTTTTTGTCTGTTTGAGTTTTTATACATCCACATGAAAATGTGGTTGTATATTGCCGTCGTTCTTGTCCGAAACTACAATTTTCAATGGATTTTGATGAAACTCTGTGTGAGCAAGGACTTTTCAATAAAACGGATTTTGAGTTTTTGCCGTTGAATACGTAACATCGGGTCAAAATTTGTTTGTGGCCACAATAGAAGCTAGAATTTTCAATGGATTTTGATGAAACTTGGTGTGAGCATTGGAATTGATAAGATCTTGACGATTTTTCGATGAACGGTTTAGTTATTGCCCTAGACTTAGTAAAATCGCGTCAAAATTGGTTTGTGGCCACTATAGAATTTGGAATGGTGCAAATTGATGCTGTAATTGTCTAATACACCAGAAAGATATAAAAAATCACATTCAAAATGACTCATTTTGGGATTCCAACTCATTAAGAAGTTGTTCTTTGCTCTGTATTTTAGATGTACAGTGTGGTGGAATAGTATCAGGATTAACTGGCATTTTTAATTCTCCTAATTATCCTAAAAAATATCTCAAATATACAGATTGTCAGTGGAGAATTGAAACTGTTGTGGGATCAAAAATACAGCTGACAGTAAGTTTTGATATTATAAACCAATATCTCAGCCCCATATATTTCAGCAATGATCTTAGCACTAGAATATCCCAGGAACAGTGTTTGCAGTTAAGACCTTAGGACATCTTAGCTCTTAGATTGTTTCAAAAATATGAGGCCAGATGCATAATCATCAATTTAATACTACATTATTATGTGACAAATATTTGTTTTTCTTAATGTATATTTAATTAACTTGTGATATGTAATTGACTGAAACAAGATCTCAGTAAAAAGTTTATGCACTGAATTGAAAATATTTTCAAATATCCTATCTTTTAGTGGACAAATTGTTAAAAACAAGTTTGATGTTTATTTACAGTTTAATGAATTCAACTTGGAGTCTAAGTATGATTATATTACAATATTTGATGGTAGCAACACAGATTCTACTAAACTGGGACATTATACTGGTAATGATCTACCTACAGTACCTCTCTCATCATCTAATGTTCTTATTATTCATATGAAATCTGACCATTCCAAACAGAAAAAAGGATTTCAGGCAGCATTTCATACAGGTAATGTATAAGACTTTAACAGATCTTTTACAGCCAATACTAAATATTATATTGTAAGATAATGTTCCACTGTGATATATAAACATGTGATAGTAATGCTTAAAATAATTAACTTAGGTTTAGTAAAACAGAACCTCCTTTTCTGTTGTGTGAATCTAATATAAGAAGCCATTTCATAATAATACGAGCGTAAAATGATTCCATTGACAAATGTAGTTTAGCTGAATGCATGTGCCATCAAATGAATCCCAAATTCTAGTTTTGTAACATAATACTGGTTGTGGATTGGCTTGATACATTTGTATCTTTATGTTTTTTAGTATTATTTGATGGTGATAAAGATAGTTGTGGTGGAAGTTTAACAGCTGATGATCATACAAGATGGTTCACATCCCCAAGATATCCACAGTATTATCCTGATAACTTAGTCTGTGATTGGATCATTACGGCTCAAAATAAAAATGATATTATAACTTTACAGGTACATCCTTAAAGCATTTAAACAGCTTGATGTTAAGTTAAGGCCCTTAACCCTGCATGCAACAGTTCTTTTAAGCTTCTTGAGCTTTCCATGTTGAGGCCCTCTTGTTTCTCTTATTGTAAATTGCATGATATTGTCAAGGCTGTAGCACAGTCCAAGTTCAAATGAGGCAGAGAAGGTTTGGTGGATTAAAAATACATACACTTCGTTGTTGTTTTAAAAGTGAGACATTTGCCATTATGCTATAACCTTGATTGTTCATCTTCATTAGACCACAAAAGTGTAAAATAGTGGAATAGAGATATCTATTTATCCAAAGTGTAAAAGAGATATATTTATACTGTGAAACTGTGAATTTGATTTTTTTAGCAAATTATGTGTTGTGTCAGCTCAAATGTTACGGTTCGTCTTATAAATGATTTTTAACATTGATCATTATCTATAACATATTTAAGGATTTATTTTACTTTCTGTATATACAGTTTGGAGATTTTGAATTTGAAAATCCCTATGATTGGATAGAAGTAAGAAATGGTGATTCCAGTTCCTCTGAGTTATTTGAGAGATTTAGTGGTGATAATTTACCTAAAGTTATTATTTCATCTGAATCTGAATTATTTGTGAAGATGAATTCTGATTTTTCGTATGGTATGAAAGGTTTTAATGCTACATATAAGATAGGTAAGTAAAGTATTGTTATGAATATTATGTTAAGGTACAATTTTTGATGGTGTTTTCAGGTTTCTGCCAATTTGGGTTATGATGACATTATTTGCATTGGATACTTGGTAAATTGGTAAAATTACCATGAACAAATTATTTTGTGATTTGTAAAGCATGGAAAAAGTGTATAGTCATTCAGTTGGTACTGAGGCTTTGTGTGCTACAGACTGAGCAACTTAAAGACCCCGCAACAGTTGGAAATGGAAAAAGATTAGGCTAATGTGTCTGTCCTGGTGAAAGTTCCCTCATTGCAAACTGCATGGCATTGCCTGACTTCATTTTCCTTATCAGGTGCAGAGAAATAGGACATGAAATTCTCATTCCTGTCGTTATTTGTGATTTGTAGGCTGTGATATAGATATTATGAATGGTTTTGGTAAGATTGAATCTCCTGGTTATGGTGTGACTAAATACCCAAATAATCTGAATTGTATTTGGAGAATAGCTGATCCTAACCAACGACATCTTACTTTAAGTTTTAACACAGATTTTAATACAGAGAAAAAGTCTGATATAGTTTCTGTAAGTTGATGTCATTATTTCTTTAGTATTTTGTTTGTATTCAATAAAACCAAAAAAGGGTTTATATGTCTTTCTGAAACTAGAGACTACACCATAAAAAGTTATAATATCCCTAACTAATTTACTTGTTGATAGCAGACATATAGATGGTGTATGTTGTCTTGCAAGACTATTGCTCTGGGGCTGACTAGCTATCTGAGTCAATATGGAAAACAGGTTGATAAGTAGGTCTATGAACAATTTGAAAGTCTCAGAAAACAGTTCAGAAAAAGACAGATTATCCACCTTTCACAACTAAGAATCTATTTGAGTTACTTCAACTTTCACCATGTTTGATAATTCTTGATTTAGAATGAATTTTGTTAAGGGGTTAAGGATGAATTTTGTTCAAGAGTATAAAGGAGTTTTCTGGAAATGTAGACAAAGGTAACATTCACAGCTTTTCAGTGAGCTGAAATCAGTGTAGGGTAGAGACCTCCCTACACCTGTATTGTTTGTTCATTGTGACTGCAGACATCCCAGAGTTCACCACGTCTTGTTGTCATGTCTGAAAATTAACAGAAGAAATTTTTTATTGGAAACAGAATTTGAAATTTTTCAGATTCATTTCAATTTTTTCCAGGTAAGCTTTCATGTGTTTTAGAGCAATTGTTCATTTTCATAATATGAAGTTTTATCAAAGTGCTCTGACTATTTTAGATTTTTGCATTCACTTCCTTGATTTTGTTGTTGAGTGAAAAAACGATTTTTATTTAAGAGATATGTGCCATCCTTACATTGTATGCTACACATTGTTTTTATTCTTCCAGTTTCTGGTTTTAAGAAAAGGAAGATTTAAATTCACTGAGACATAGATTGAGTGAAATAGTTTTTATATGAGGTAGGTAAATTTAGTTTAAAGTTCTTAAGACACTGTGTATTATTAGAGATAAAGTAAGGTATAATTATACAAACTACTAGGTATAAATTAACTATGGGTAAAGATTATGTGCTTATAGGAAATGATATATAATCAAATAAGATAATGATAAAAATTATTTGAAAATGTTTCTCCTTAATTAGTGCTGTGCTATAGCACTAGAAACATAGTTTCCGATCAGCCTTGATAACTTCTATTGATAAACAAATTTCAATATTATTTGAAAGAGAAATGTAATAAACAAAAGCTCATTTTTTGCTTTTAGCTGGCACTTCTGGCATAGGATTTTTGAAATTACAATATGTGGAATAAAGTAAATGACCCACTAAACAAGTTTGAAAATTTTGATTGCAACTAAAAACTATTTTGATGGTGACATTTGACTGCAATTATTGAATCTGTGGTCGATTTGAACCTTCCAAAGATCAGTTTATATGACAGAATCATGCCAGTCCTGGCTTCATTTTCAAAAATGTGTTTTGACTTAGCATTCAGACATTTCACAACCCCAATTAGAGGCAGACACAGCTGGCAAATAGGGTTGAAACTTTTTTCAAAAGAAATATGTTTATTAGTATTTTATTCTCCCTAGCATGGTTACATTCAGAATTATTTAAGAAATATAAAACAATATGTAAATCTTTGGTGTGTGAAATTTAGAAATTCTATTTGATATTCACCTGTAACATTCACTAGTCCTACACTAACATCTAACATACTTACACTGAGATTCCTAGATTTTATAATGTCTAAAACCTTAATTTGGAATTAGGTAACCAAAATGGGAGATTGTTTTCCAAAATGTCAAAAACCAATGTTGACGATCAATATTTTGAAAATTTTAAATATTTTAAATATTTTTTAGTCTAGGTTTGATTTTTCTGATTTTATTTTTTGTAAAAAGTTTTACATTGTCAAAAACGTTGTAAATTATATTGTAAATATTTCTAAAGTATGCTATTTATATTTATGTATCTTCTTGATCAAACAGAATTTGTTTTAAAAGGGTTGATTAAAAACAGATAGTTCTTTAACAGTTTAGCCTAGTTTTGATGTTTGGCTTTAAAATGGCTTGATATTATTAGTTAAAATCTTAAGAATACATAGGAAACATATTGTTTACAATTAGGTGTTTAATTTACTCTGATCTGTACATCAGTTTTCTAACAACTTCCAAATAGCATAACAAACAAAATGAAATGTTTTTAAATATTTTTGCCATTTAAAACCTAACAGCCAGATTTTTTGGGTAAAGACTTTCAGATACATTAAAGGGCACAATTCTCTAGATTTTGGTATATAGTGTTTACAAATTAAAGCAAAAAAAGATTTTAACCTACAAAAAAAGCAGAATGTCCCTTTAAGGTGTGGTTCTGTTGATTTTAAGATTAAAATGATTTTATTTTTTGTAGATGTTGATGCAGTTGAAATGGTAATAGTGATAAGAAGAGGGAAGACTGTTATTTTAATCTAAACAAACCAATGAAGATCTTTATTATTTGTTTATTGTGTATATAATTAGAATTAAAAAGATATGGATCTTGTTGTTTTTATTGAACTACTAAGTTCAAAGAACTAAACTTATGCCTATAATGAAATTTAGGCAAGGCCATAGATCACCTAAAAACTATATACTCAATAAAAATTGAAATTGTGGCCTTTGTGATGATGGCTTTAAAGTGTTTTTATATGCCCACATTATAATGTGGACGTATATTGTCGTCACCCATGTCCGTCCGTCCGTCTGTCCACAATTGGCTTGTGATTGCAATAGAGACTACAGTTTTCATCTGATTAGAATGAAATTTGGTGTGATCATTTATATTGATGAGATCTTGGACAAGTTCAATATTCAGGATTTTTCGATGAACGGTTTTTGAGTTATTGCCCTTGATTTATGAAAAACGAGTCAAAATTTTTTTTTGAACACAATAGAGAGTACAATTTTCATCCTATTTCAATGAAATTTGATATGATTATTTTTAATGATGAGATCTTAATCAACATTGAATCTGACAATTTTTCGATCAACGGAATTTTAGTCATTTCCCTTGACTTAGTAAAAACTCATCAAAATTTTTGGTGATAGAGGTGACAGTTTATGTCAGAATTTTGTAAAATGATGTGGTTTTTGTTTAAATCAACAATATCTTGCACAAATTAAATTTTTGGTATAATTTAACATAGATAGGTGACTGCCCTTGATATACTGAAAATGTTTCAGGAAAGTGGGCGTATCTTGCTAGTCAACCACTTGTTATATGTGGAGTGCATATTTCAGTTGCCCATGTTTAATCAACAGCCTAGAAGGCACAAGTTTTGTAGAAACTTTGTAAATCAAGTGATTTCTTAGTTTAAGTGATTTTCTTCTTCTAGCATACACAAGTTTTGATTAAATTTATTGATATTTTTGGAAATCTGTATTCAAAAGTTTGACAAAGAAAACATTTTGGCTCTTAACATTTAGTCACACCTAAACCTTACTGAAAATGCTTCGAGCCTTTGTTAAAATTGTCTATTTTTATACGCCCACATTATGTTTTCGTATACTGTCATCCACAATTGGCTTGTGAACACAATATAGAATAGAGTTTTTATCTGATTTGAATAAAATTTGTTGTGATCATATATATTCATGAGATCTTGGATAAATTCGAATTTGACAATCTTTTGATGAACGGTTTTTGAGTTATTTCCCTTGACTTATGTCATCTTGTCATCTGATTGAAAAGAAATTTGGTATGATCATTTATAATGATGAGATCTTAGTCAAGATTAAATTTGACAATTTTTTGATAAACGGAATTTGAGTTATTGCCCATGACTTAGTAAAAATGCATCAAAATTAGATGTTTGGTATGATTTGACACAGATAGGTGACTGCCCTTGATATACTGAAAATGTATCAGGAAAGTGGGCGTATCTTGCTAGGCAACCACTTGTCAATGATTTTGTGAGTGTTAATTGTCTCTAAACATTGAAAATGCAGTTGGCAACAATATTTAGAATAAAAGTATTTTACAACTGGATATGGAAGTTGGTGTATCTGACATGTAGACATATTCCATTATGTATGTTTGAAATGTGTTAATTATTGACAAATCAGTATTCTGCAATGAAGATTATGTTCATTGTCAGGGACTTTTTGTGAGTTTGGAACTGAACTTGAGTCTGTTTGATCATAATATGCTTACGAAAATGAATAATAGACTACAGTTTTGATCTGATTTGAATAAAACTTGATTTGAATGTGTATATACATTGCTGAATTTGAATTTCTCAATGTTTTAGATTAACAGTTAGGAGTAATTCCCCTTGATGGCACTGACAACATCCGTCTTGAATTAGAGATCTCAAATTTTCAATCAACTTTTTGTGAGTCATTGTCCTTGACTCTTGTCCATAGATTTGAGCATATCTTGATGAAATATAATATGCCCATTCTCTGACATAAAACATTGAAAAAAGCTACTAGTCTTCTTGATAGGACAGTATAAGGCTATGTTGTAGTCTAATCTATCCATTATGGAATAAACATTGACTTATAGTAATCTCTATGATAAGCAAACTTAAGTGCAGAGAGAAACTGAAAAACTTTTTTACAGGTATACAATGGCTCTAGTCAACCAGTCCAAGTATTCTCAGGAAAGATAACTCCTCTACCTACTTATTCTAAAAATGGAAAATTTCAAGTTCATTTTACATCTGATAAACGTATTCAGAGATTAGGATGGACAGCATCTGTTTCATATGGTAATAACTTTACTTTCATATTTGATTAACCAAAATTTAATGAATGTAGAGATGATAGTGAATTTGGCGCATCAGACAGAAAAAAAAATTGAAAGTATGTTAAATAGATCAAAGTATATTGACTTTGAAAGATCTGTGTTTTAAAACTGCATTAGAAATAGGTAGCATACTGTAATTGGTACAATCCCTAAGACATACAACACACATGTATTTATATGCATCAGGATTACAACAAACTGTGGTTTGACTTGTCTCAATTGCTCTGGTCGAGGACTGTCATACTCTGATAAGATGTATAATTCATCTTGCTATTGTATATTATAGATTGTAATGAATTGGTAGTTAATAAACCGGTGATTATTAATTCTACTAGTAATTATTATGGTAGTATTATACAATTTAGCTGTGATAAAGGATATATATTAGATGGACCATCTATAACTATCTGTGATATTAATGGTCAATGGAGACCAAATCAAATACCAACTTGTTCATGTAAGTTATGTTCTTAGTTAAAGCTACTAAGTTGGATTATCAATTGGGAAAAGAGATTAAATTAGTTGTCGTATAGATATGTCCAATGTTTCACATTATTAGAATGTGTTCGAAAAAATTAGCTTGATACAATACAGTTAAGTAGTCAAAACAATATTTTATATGAGCTTCTTTCAGTGTCATTGATGAAAGATGTCTGTATGTCATTATAAGACATCATTCGACTGAAATTTTGAGAGCAGAAATCATTTTAACTCTATTTACAGACCTATCTTCTTGGAATGTCTTTTGATTGAAAAGAGAAATTAATCTGTTTTTCATATTTTTTTTTAGTAATAAATTGTGGCCCACCAAGAATACCAGAGAATGGTATGATAGTTAAATTAAATACAATAACTTATGGTGGTATAGTGCAATATGACTGTATAGAAGGCTATGAATTACTAGGAGATAGATATAGTATCTGTTATCAAAATGGCTGGTCTACAATCCCAACTTGTGATGGTAAGTTATATACTCAATTGCGTAAACAGCTTTTAAAACTGCCATTATGCCATGAAGCAATCTGATGACATTAGGTTACTACCACATTCAATTTTGTATCCTACCACAGCTATTAGAGTAAGTAACATACCTAAGTATACTGTGCCAGATATAATGTTATGGTGATAGTGTTGTCATTTTTTTTTTTAATAAGGTTACAATAATAGTATTTCTCCCAAAACAACACAGTGTCAGTATAAGTACATTGTCTTTTGTCAATTCTATTCTATATTAATTATTATTACAGCAATCTACTGTCCTAAAGTCTTACCACCAGTCAATGGTATAGTTTTTGCTGAAGACAATAGATATGGTGCTAGTTTAATATATAAATGCAAAGTAGGTTATAGATTGGTAGGATCTGCTGAAGCTCATTGTCAAGCTGATAAAACTTGGTCTAGTCCAACACCAACTTGTCAAGGTATGACACCTAAACCTCAATGATTAGCACCATTATCAATGGTATTACCTTGGAAACACTGTAAGGTGTTGATACAAATCCTGTTGAGGAATTCCTCTTTGTTCTCCACTTTCTACAGAGATTCTTTAATTTAAACAGTTTTCATTCTTATTTTAGCAGAGTTAAAGTCCTCTAGTATTAATGCAAAACTGTGTAATTGTTTGATTTCAATAATCATATAGATCATAAAACTTTTTGAATGAGCTTGTGTCATTGTTTATAATTATCTGATCAATAAAGAAGATATCCTGTGTGTTGTTTATATGTATCATTTTCATATATTTTATTGTGGTATTTCAGCCTATCACTGTCCTATTATAAAAGGT
Organism: Lottia gigantea; assembly: GCF_000327385.1. Taxonomy (NCBI): domain Eukaryota; kingdom Metazoa; phylum Mollusca; class Gastropoda; family Lottiidae; genus Lottia; species Lottia gigantea. The sequence goes on from NW_008709027.1 coordinate 2,392,436, forward strand.
ATAGTGAATGGTGATGTTAATATAACAGATTGGGTATATATAAATCAAGCTGTCAAGATAATATGTAATAATGGTTATCAACCTTCCTCTGATCCTGTATTAATTTGTATGGAAAATGAAAGATATGATAAACCTATTCCTTCATGTGATGGTAAGCCAAAATATTTAGATGTAATGTGCTTTCTACTAGCCATTTCCATGTGGGCGTATATTGCCGTCGCCCCTGTCCATCGGTCTGTCTGTTTCTTGTATGCACGATAGAGGCTACAATATTTATACTATCTTGATGAAACTTAGTATGCTAGTATGTATTGATGAGATCCTGGTTAAGTTCGAAAATGGTAATCGGATGAATGGTGTCTGAATTATTGCCCTTGACTTAATAAAAATGCGTAAAATTCGGCTTGTTTGCACGTTAAAGGCTAGAGTTTTTATCAGATCTTCATGAAACTAGGTATGCATGTATATATTGATAAGATCTCACTCAAGTTTAAAATTGGTAACAATCGGATGAAGGGTTTCAGAGTTATTGCCCTTGACTTAGTAAAAATGAATCAAATTTGGATTGTAGGCATGATAGAACTGCAGTTTTTATCTGATCTTCCTGAAACTAGGTATGCATGTATATCTTGATATCTCGCTCGAGTTTGTAATTGGTAACAATCGAATGAAGGGTTTCGGAGTTATTCCCCTTGACTTAGTACAAACTTGTCAAATTCGGCTTGCAGGCATGTTAGAGACTACAGTTTTATTCCAATCTTGATGAAACTATATATGCATGATAAGATCTCGGTCAAGTTAGAAATTGGTAATAATCGGATGAACAGTTTCCGAGTTATTGCCCTTGTGTATACAGCGATGAGACATTGTTCATGTTTGAATTTGATGATAACTTGATGAACTGTTTCAGATTTTTGCCTTGACTTTTGATTTTAATATTATTTGAAAATTCATTATTAAGCCACTAAAAATTTTTGACAGCTGGTAGTGGGCGTATGTTACCTTGCCTGGCAAACTATCTTTGCGAGATTCCATGACCAATGTTGTCTCTTATAAAAGGGCATGCTTATGCTTATATTTTGCGTTGTATGCCTTTACCAATTATGCAGTTGTAATTATATGTGAATAACTTAATGTGAATTAAGATGGAATATGTTATGAAGATTTTGTAATGTTTGATATTTTAGATATTAATGAATGTTTAGATGATGATAATAATGATTGTAATGAACATGAATGTCAGAATACTATTGGTAGTTATCAATGTTCATGTAAACCAGGATATCAACATTCTATTGTCACAAATACAACTTGTCAAGGTAAAAACTTTCAATTTTAAGCAAAATGAAACTTGGAAACCACAAGCCAATACTTATTTTCCATTGGGGATGGAAAAGAGGTGTGTGCATTTCACTTTAGATATAGGGTTCCTACTTGATAGTAATTTGAAGAAAATGAATATCCCTCAGGATATCTCCACTCAAAGTGCAAAAAAAATGTGATATATATTTTTGACCTCAACTCAGATTAGAATCTGTTGTGTACAGCTATATACCGCAAGTTTCAAGATAATCCAGGCTATAGAATTTTGAATATTAGAAAATAGACTTGAATAGCCCTTTTCTCACTTTTATATGATCTAGTTTCGATTGCTTTGATTTCTTGATTTCTGATAGCTTTCTGCCTGTTTGATGCAGAATTATATATTTGATTGAATTTTTTAAACCTGATATTGTAGATATAAATGAGTGTTCAAGAAATAATGGTAATTGTAATCAAGTATGTAATAATACTTTGGGAAGTTATTACTGTTCATGTAATTCCTCTGTTTATGAATTATACGATGGACCAGAAATTGTTGTAGATGGTTATTTATTAAAACCAAGACACACATGTATTGGTAAGTACATATATTTCAGGGTCTTTCTTTCTTTACTTAAGCTTTCCACATCAAGGAGGGGAATAGAAATACAGAGGTCAAGACATCAAGGATAAGATCTAAGGAATAAAAGTGGTTACACAATAAAACCCCACTTATCCTACTTCCTTTCCAAATCAATATATATAATCTGTAGAAAAACATTATTAGAATGGCACCTCTCGAAACTGCAATCCAACTGTTGAATCATTGTAAAATTTTCAGTATAGCTAAAAAGACAATGGAATTTCTATTAAGACTGGGCAATACCCTAATGCTGTATAAGTCAATGCAAATCAAAGTTGTTTTGTTGTTCTAAATGAAGTTGGTTTAAGTTCTTGAGAGATCTTCATATGAAATCTTGTGCTTTTAGCTCCATGCAAACCACTAGATGTGTCAGATGGTGAAGTGTTTTATCATGGTACTGTATTACCTGATGGAAGATATATATACCCTACTATAGCTTATATCACCTGTCCTAAAAATACTATTCCTGATGGAGATAGTAAAATACAATGTCAATCTTCTGGAGGATGGACAGATATTGTTAAACAATGTCGAGGTAAACCTAAATTATTTCATTGTGCTTGAGTATGTAAGTAATGTTCATTGTTATTTCTTCAAAGTAACTTAGTGCTTTGTAAAGGAGGTAGAAATGGTTATACGATTAATTATAACTTTTATTGCCTACAGCTAGTGACTGTGTTAAACTAGATAGAATATCTAATGGTGGTATGAATAATATAATAATATATTATTTTGATTACAGATAGTGACTGTTAAACTAGATAGAATATCTAATGGTGGTATGAGTAATATAATGATATATTATTTTGATTACAGATAGTGACTGTGTTAAACTACATAGAATATCTAATAGTGGTATGAGTGATATGATATATTATTTTGATTACAGCTAGTGACTGTTTTAAACTAGATAGAATATCTAATGGTGGCATGGGAGATATAATGATATATTATTTTGATTACAGATAGTGACTGTTAAACTAGATAGAATATCTAATGGTGGCATGAGTGATATAATGATATATTATTTTGATTACAGCTAGTGACTGTGTTAAACTAGATAGAATATCTAATGGTGGTATGAATAATATAATAATATATTATTTTGATTACAGATAGTGACTGTTAAACTAGATAGAATATCTAATGGTGGTATGAGTAATATAATGATATATTATTTTGATTACAGATAGTGACTGTGTTAAACTACATAGAATATCTAATAGTGGTATGAGTGATATGATATATTATTTTGATTACAGCTAGTGACTGTTTTAAACTAGATAGAATATCTAATGGTGGCATGGGAGATATAATGATATATTATTTTGATTACAGATAGTGACTGTGTTAAACTAGATAGAATATCTAATGGTGGTATGAATAATATAATAATATATTATTTTGATTACAGATAGTGACTGTTAAACTAGATAGAATATCTAATGGTGGCATGAGTGATATAATGATATATTATTTTGATTACAGCTAGTGACTGTGTTAAACTAGATAGAATATCTAATGGTGGCATGAGTGATATAATGATATATTATTTTGATTACAGCTAGTGACTGTGTTAAACTATATAGAATATCTAATGGTGGTATAAATGATATAATAATATATTATTATGATTACAGATAGTGACTGTGTTTAACTAGATAGAATATCAAATGGTGGCTTGAGTAATATGATGATATATTATTATGATTACAGATAGTGACTGTGTTAAACTAGATAGAATATCTAATGGTGGTATAAATGATATAATAATATATTATTATGATTACAGATAGTGACTGTGTTTAACTACATAGAATATCAAATGGTGGCTTGAGTAATATGATGATATATTATTATGATTACAGATAGTGACTGTGTTAAACTAGATAGAATATCTAATGGTGGTATAAATGATATGATAATATATTATTATGATTACAGATAGTGACTGTGTTTAACTACATAGAATATCAAATGGTGGCTTGAGTAATATGATGATATATTATTATGATTACAGATAGTGACTGTGTTAAACTAGATAGAATATCTAATGGTGGTATAAATGATATAATAATATATTATTATGATTACAGATAGTGACTGTGTTCAACTACATAGAATATCAAATGGTGGCTTGAGTAATATGATGATATATTATTATGATTACAGATAGTGACTGTGTTAAACTAGATAGAATGTCTAATGGTGGTATGCGTGAATATGAAACTAGTCCTGGTAGTATTGTAGAATATTATTGTTATACTGGTTATAAACTATTTGGTATTGATAGACGATTCTGTCAGTTAACATCTATAGACACCTCTGATAGATTGGAATACAGATGGACTGGTACCAAACCATCTTGCTTTCGTAAGTACTATATATTATTTTTTCACTAGATTATTTCAGCAGATGCTGGCCATTATGGATAAATGGAATATTGATGTAGATTTATATTTTATCAAAATTGGTTAAATGGCAAGAAATTTAAGAAAAAAAGAGTGCACTTCCTATCAACATAATGCCCTAGTCGACTAAGTATCAAATGAGTTCTTAATTGATTTGGAAATGTGGACGTATATTGCCGTCGCCCCTGTCCGTCGGTCCGTCAGTCCATCAATCGTCCGTCCATCCATTCACATTTCTTGTCTGCACGATAGAGGCTACAGCTTTTATCTAAACTTGATGAAACAAACTTGGTATTCATTTTCGAAATTGGTACAAATCAGATGAAGGGTTTCAGAGTTATTGCCCTTGACTTAGTAAAAATGCGTCAAATTTGGCTTGTAGTCACGATAGAGGCTACAGTTTTTGTCGGACCTTGATGAAACTTAGTATGCATGTACCTATTGATGAGATTTTAGTAAAGCTTAAAATAAGATGAACAGTTTCGCAGTTATTGCCCTTTTTTCTATAAGAAACGAGTCAAATTTTGCTTGTAGGCACAGTAGATATCCGATCTGCATGAAACTTGGTAAGCATGTAGATACTGATGAGGTCTCAGTCAAGTTCAAAATAGATAATAAGCGCATGAACGGTTTCAAAGTTGTTGTGTGTACGTCGATGAGACCTTGTTCATGTTTTAATTTGATGATAATTTGATGAACTCTTTTTGAGGTTTTGCGTTGACTTACAAATATTTTGAAGATTATTTGAAAATTCATTATTTAGCTGCTTTATAAAGACTTAGTTATCATTTCTGGCAGCTGGTAGTGGGCTTGCCTGGCAAGCTATCTTTCTTAAATTTCATGCACTGTTTCTAGAAAGGAGTTATTTAATTTGAGGTCAACCTTTTCACCTTCTGCAAAATATCCTTGAGCGTAACAAATAAGATCTACATTCATGTGATAACTAACTGGAAACTTTAATCAAAGCTATGTTATTTGTAACATTTTTGGTGATAATGACATGCTCTTAACCTTTAATTTTAACTGAGTCACCAACTTCTAAGGATATAATGTTGTTTTGTTTAGGTGGATGACTACATTACCTTATTTGCATAGTTATATCTGTTTTTCCAAACACACATGAACTGGGAAACAGTACTGTTGTGTGATAACTAATGTTGTTATTGAATTTATCTTATAGCTATGGAGTGTAGCACCTTACCCAATCCTTCTAATGGTTTAGTAACAGTAACAGGAAATAAATATGGAGATGTTGCTACTTTTAATTGTTATTGTGGATTTGAATTAGAAGGATCTAGAATCAGACATTGTTCTGCAAATGGTACTTGGAGTGGAATCAATACACAATGTAACAGTATGTAATTTTTTTCTTGTTTTGAACTTTTGATGCATATTTCTCTTCAACCCATGTGATATCTAGATAGTAGATTTGAGACCAAGATACTAAGAAATAGATCCATGATTTTGTAAACACAATTCATTCGCTAGTTATAACTGCTTGCTGCTTTCAGCAACTATTAATTGCTATTTTGTTATCTGAGTTTAAATAGTGAGCTTTCTATTATAATTGACTCAAAAGACTCTTCATTGAACTAAGATCTTGGTTTATCTCAAATTGCAAACAATTGACCAAATTCCATGTGTCAAACTTCAGTAGACACAGAACTGAAAAGGGTATCAAACAATGTTAACCATGAACTGTAATTAAAGGTGTAGGATGTAGAAAACCAGAAGTACCTGTATATGGTTCTATTATCAATGAACAAGACACTTATCCTGTTGGTAGTATAATACAGTATCAATGTGATAGACCAGGCTATACATTATCAGGTTGGTAAAACTTTTATACTTTCTTGTCGACAAAGGTTTTTTTTCAAAGAATTTCAACTCTTGTTGTTGGTATACCAAAATCCTCAGTACTCACATGTACAATATATTGTGATATAATTCAGACTGATTAAATCTGATTTATAATAGCTTCAACAAAGAGAGGTGGAAGACAAATTGTGCAGCACTACAATTAGATATGACTCTTAAATATAAGTCTTCCCTTTTTAAATCCATTTTAATTTGCTCAGATACTATTCTTTTGATCAACAAGTGTTAAGGTATATATAATAAACTTCATGTTTCAACAATACATAAAGACTATTCTTGTGTTGACATTTCAGATTCATCTCCACTACAGTGTATATCAGAGAAGAACTATCAACCATCCACACATAAACCTAACTACCATCTATCAATACAATTTCACTATACACTAGATAGTGTCCTACCACTGAACCAGTGTAAAATATTTTATCAAGATCAACTAGAATTAATTCTTCAAGAGTATATAGATAATGGCATATTTTGTAATACTTTTGGACACATTTCTATTACAGTACTTCATGGTGAAACTAAACCATCGATTAATGATACTGAGGTAATGGTGATCATCATCATTTATTTTCTATCTGAAGCAGTTGTAAAGACATTTTCTATTTCTATTGTTTACAAAGTGCAATACCTGATACTTCTGAAATTGTTCACAAATATGATGTAGATATATGACGTCTGTGAATCCAATGATTTAAAAGGATACTACCTCTTAGAATGGACATAAGATTTAAAGTCTCAAACTTGGTCAACAAGTGTATATATTCATCAGATGGATTTACCAGGTGGCCTGACTAAAGAATAAAATCTCTGTTAATGTTGCCATCAAAAATTAGTAGTATTTGATGGGTTTGGCTAGGGACTTGTTAACAAATTCTTGATGTTGCTTTGATATTTTAACTTCAGATGTTCCTGGTAATAGATCTGGAGATATCAATATTAGATGATTCTGATACATCTGTAGCTTGTACTTGTGGCAATGTAATAAAGACTAAACTTGCTCAACAAATTAATGACCCACATATAGTAACTCTTCAATCAAAGGAACTATCTTGTCCCACAGCTTCATTGCTTCAAGATATTGAAAAGTATTCTGATTCTAAATGGACATGTTTACCAGGTCAACAACTTGATAATGATTCTGAAGTTTGTAACGAAGAGATAAATCCAATTTGTATTCAGGGTGAGAGGAGTTCTGTTTTTTTTATTAATAGGTTTTCTGGGTTACTCTGCACTAACATGAAGCTATCTATGAGTATCAGAAAATAGATTTTAGAAATTACACAAGATATGTTTTTTTTTGCAAAATTTCAGGATGCATTGAAAGATTTCCAGACTTGATTGAACCAATAGAGACCACAATATCCACATCAAGTATAGGTATAGATATAACAACTACTCCTGAGATTGATACAACTACTAGTTATTTGGAAATTACAACATTGGAACCTGAAATTACAACATTTGTAACAACATCTGATTGGGAAACAACCACAATTTCTCTTGATACAACAATTTCCGGTGATAAAACAACTGATAGACCTTTAACAGGTATAACAACAAGTGAAACTACTCCTGGCAAGACCGATACAGCAACCAGATCTCCATCTCCATCTTTAATAACTGATGAAGCTACTGATACCACACAAGATTCCACTACTACACCTACTTCATCAGTATCAATAACAGAAGAAGATTTATTAACAAGCTCAACCAGTGGTTCCACCACTACAGATATGATACCAGAAGACACATCTGAAACTGATTTTACTTCTGGCTTCTCATCAACATCTGAATCATCTACATCAACCACAGTAGAAGATTTTAGCACAGACTATTTGTTCAGCACAACAGACTCAAGTTTGCAATATTCTAGCAGCACTCAAGACAGTACTGAAAGAACTGGTGACATATCCTCGGAAGGACCTATAAGTACTGAAATAACACAAACTAGAACCTCAACAGTTTCAACAAGTGCTCAAGAGTCAAGTTCAAAGGAGCCATCAAGCACAGATGAATCAATAACATCTCAAGGACCTCCAAGCACTCTTCAACCAGAAGCTACTACAAGACCAATAAGTACAACACAACTAAGTACACCAGAGGTATCAACTACCCATGGAGCACAAGAACCATCTTCTACACAAGGACAACCAATTACTCCAGGACCATCAAGTACACAAGAGCCATCATCTTCACATGGACCTCCTGTTACTCCACATCCATCAAGTACACAGGGACCTGCTGTTACTCCACATCCATCAAGTACACAGGGACCTCTTGTTACTCAACATCCATCAAGTACACAGGGACCTCCTGTTACTCAACATCCATCAAGTACACAAGGACCTCATGTTACTCCACATCTATCAAGTACACAAGGACCTCCTATTACTCCACATCCATCAAGTTCAGAAAGTACATCAAATTCTCATGGACCACCAATCTCCCCAAAACCGCCACAAGGCACATCAACTATCCCAAATGATCAATCTAGTCCCCTTATTACTGAAGGTTTAGAAACTACAATATATCCCGAAACAACATTACCAACCCCATTTAATGGTAAGTTATTCAATAAATGGATGCTACTTACATGGTATTTAAGTTAGGATTTCAGTTCCAAATGTAAATGTCTAATGAAAAACAACTTTTTTCAGCAAACATTTTTGTATAAGATTATTTTTTGAAATTTTCTTTTTGCAGCAAGTTTGCCTGTTTGTTTGGTTGCTGTTTATGATAAATTATCTGGATCTTTTGATGATAATTTGTGCATTGACCGTGTTCACAGTGATTTAAACAATATAGTCAACTCTATTTTAACCAGTTTCCAAACAACTATTGGTTGTGGAAATTCTTCTGATGTGACCTTACTTTTACAAACAGGAAATGCTGGTTTCAGAAATACATATGTAAGTATATATTTGGTTATATATCTTTCTTGGATCCTTTTGTTGTCCTCAAAATTATGTGGAGACTAGTTCAGGTCTGGTTTAGATGAAAATTGATATACAAATGTACAAATGTATTGATAACATCTCAATTAACTTGAAGTTGTGGCTTTTGTCAAAGTCCATCAATGCAATAGAGCAGACAATTTTGATCTCATTTTGATGTTATTGAGTACATCTATATCACTAAATGCTGTCACATTGTTGACTGCTACCTGTTTCTACTTCTATATTCAGGTTGATATAGATATAATATTTGGAATATCAACAGCAAATAGTGATGGAATTCAAAGTTGTTCAAGGGAATTCCTTGGATTTTTGACAGTAACATTACCTAACTTGCTATCAGAATTACAGACAAATTTGGTACCTACTTACTGTGCTAGCCTCAACTATACTCGAGACATGTTTAATATTACTGATAGCTATTGGGGTTGTATGGATGATTACATATTAAATGATGTGGATTGGATTTGTGAAGATCCTAATGCAGCAGATCTGTCTGTAAGATCAGAAGTAGATGCATCATCAACATACAGGAAAGTTGACACAGTACCAACTGTTATAATAAAGTTTAATGGTGGTTTACAGAATCGCAATGCAATACCAAATAACTGCCGTGATTATTATGAACAAGGATTACAGAAAATCTTTGAAAACTTGGAACCAGTAATGAATTCAAGGTCCTCCGAAAATTGTAAAGATATATACATCTCTGTGGCTGACCATATCAGTGTCCAGATACATGGAAAGAAGGTAGACAATATTTCTATTCTATGAGCACTGAGGATTGGACAATCAAAGAATATTTTCCAACTAAATTAGATTAAATTAACACTGTTTTCAAACAGTCATACTGAAATTTTACATAATGATTTAAATACAGATGAAATTTGTTTTTGTTTTTTCTGTCATAAATTTTTATGAATTTTACATCATGCATGTGAATTATAAAGATGCTTGTAACTGATAGAGGACAAACTATAATTGGAATGAGATAAGGGCATACATGTAGGCTGTATTTAAAAATCACATTCAGAATTATTATTTTCCAGGTGGACACCTCCGCTCATATTTATTTATATCCACAATCTAATTCTGTCAACAGTCAAAGGATGGAGACCTGTAAATTATTTGTACTGTCAGTTTTCAACAATCCTGACCCCCATTCTTTATCCTTGATCAAACCTTTGAATTTCAATGAACAATGTAGTTCCCTAGTATTGTCACCAGCATCTTTAAAGTTAAAAGGTGATAAATATGATGCCAGTGTATCATGTTGTATGGACTGTGTTTTGGATTCCACTAATTATAAATGTATACATGGTAAGAATTAGTTTTGTTGTTGTTATGGATGAATTGTGTATATGTTTGAACTGTATATCAATCTACGAAATATTAAAAACGTACAGGAAAAATTTTAATCAATGATTTAACAGTATATTTTTTAACCCATGGAGCAATTTTGAAACATTTAAAAAGTCTTGAGTCTAAAATATGAAGTTCTGAAACTTTTTCCTATGTTTTGTTTTTTTTAGATCTTCCAATGCTTTCGTTATATAAAGTATCATTTATGAACTATGTACCCAATTTATTTAAATTTAAACACCTCACAAACTTATGAAACAAATCTTTGCCAAATAATATAATCATCTGGTTGATCTGGTTTCCGGTGTTAATTTTTATACGCCCACATAAAATGGGGGCGTATATTGCCGTCACCCATGTCCGTCGGTCCACAATTACTCGTAAACACTCTACAAGACACAATTCTTGACGGATTTTGACAAAACTTGGTATGAGTGTTCTTAATCACCCAAGGATGAACCCTATTGAAAATCAGATGAATCGAAAAATATTAAGTATAAGTTATTGCCCTTGTTCTTAAAAACGCATTCAATTTTTAGCTCGTAAACACTCTAGATGGGACAATTCTTGATGGATTTTAATGAAACTTGGCATGAGTGTTCATAATCACCCAAGGATGAACCCTATTGAAAATCAGATGAATCAAAAAATATTTAGCATGAGTTATTGCCCTTGTTCTTGAAAACGCGTTAAATTTTTAGCTCGTAAACACTCTTGAAGGCACAATTCTTGATGGATTTCTACGAAACTGGGCATGAGTGTTTGGTATCAACCAAGGATAAACCGTATTGAAAATCAGAAAAATTGAAAAATATTTAGTATGAGTTATTGCTCTTATTCTTGAAAACACGTTCAAATTTTAAACTTGTAAAGAGTCTAGAAGGAACAATTCTAGACGGATTTTAACGAAACTTGGCATGAGTGTTTGTTATCATCAAAGGATAAACCCTATTGGAAATCAGAAAAATCGAAAAATATTTAGTTATTGCCCTTGCTCATGAAAACACGTTTAATTTTTAGCTCATAATCATTCTAGAAGGCACAATTCTTGACAGATTTTTATGAAACATGGTGTGAATGCTCGTAATTACCCAAGGATGAACCCTATTGAAAATCAGAAGAATTGAAAAATATTTAGTATTAGCTATTGCCCTTTTTCTTGAAACCGCTTTCAAATTTAGCTCTTAAACACTAAAGGACATGATTCTTTCTGGATTTTGACAAAACTTGGTTTTAATATTCAGTCCTGAAGATTGAATATTTGCCTTCTAGAGTTTTCACGAGCTAAAGATTGAACACGTTTTCAAGAACTATGGCAATAACTCATACTCAATATTATTCAGTGTTGTGCTAAAGAGTTCAAAAGAAGTGTATGACTGAAGGTTGAATATTTCATACTGGTGATTGTTACTGTACTGCTAAATATTTATGTTCAAAATAAAAGCTGCCAGTGGGCGTATATTACCTTCCCTGGCAAATAAATGAAGATTATATTCAAGTAACAATTCATAAATTAAAGATCTTGTTGTCTTTGTAGAAAGTATCCCGAGCTATGAAAGTTTCTATACTGTTAGATTTACTGGAGCTTTTGATAGAAACATTTGTAGTAAATCATTGGAGGTGTCTACTAAAATCAGTTTACTTAGCTTTTATAAGAAGATAGTAACTAAAGTCAACCAACTTTGTCAATCTCACTCAGTTATTCTGGATCCAATTTCAAGTGTACAGTTGGTCACTGGAAGTGATTTTGTAAGTTTTTATGTATTTTGTATTTTGAAATACAATATTTATACTGTGGGAGTCTGTGTTCGTCTGTCTGTCCCTTTACAATTACTCTTCATTTCTTTTCAAGAGTCAAGATAAAACTTAATATGTGTATACATACGTATAAAGTAAAGATCAAGATAAAACTTTCAGAATATTATCCCTAGTGAAGGAGCATATATTGAACATGCTGTCGCTCTTAAACTATACAGCAGAATGCAAGAAAATTTGGAATGTATATAGTAAGTTTGATAAAAAAAACCAACAGAATTTGAAGTTTTGACCCCTGTGTTAACAACCAGTCCTTATTATTCTGCATGATCTTCAGTAAAGAAAATAAATAAATACCGTTCTTTAGCCAACAATCTCTTTTCATGAACTTTTGTAAAAGCATCTTATTGTTAAAACTGGTTGTATTGTATTGTTCAAATTGTAACAGTATGGTTTTGTTGATATTACTGGGTTTATAGGAATACTACAATGTCTCAAACTTGTCCAATAAGGGTATAGATTTATTATTGGAGGGATAGAGGGATTCTGTTGTATAGTTATGACATCATGGAAGTCCACTGATGGATGTATACTCAAGTTTGAAATGTTGAATTATTTGGTCATACTAAGAAGTAGTATTCCTTTAATTGTTTCTTCAAAAGCCACTACTCATGTAAAATTCAAAATCAACAAATGAATAATAATAATTGATCTAGTGCAACAAGCTGATACAACTATTCTAAGCAGTTTTAAAATTTCAAATATAGATATTATGGAAAAGGAATGGTAACAGGCTAGGTTTTTTTATTTTAGCCAAATATCTAATATACATAATGATCTGATGATTAAGTTCTTTAAGGCCAAATAGACGCAGTTTTCACTTTTGAATTACATCTGTGCTAATATGTTTATACAAAAATAACTTAATAAATCTAATTGCTTATATACGGAGCCCCTTAAGCGCAATTTTCAACACTTTTTATTATTAGTTCGTTTAAACGAAATAGTTATTTCGTTAAAACAAAATAAATTATTATTTCGTTTAAACGAATTAATTTTTTCGTCTAATTCGTTTAAAAGGAAATAATTAACCCATCTTTTTATTTTGTTTAAACGAATTAATTATTTTGTTTAAACGAATTAATTATTTCGTTTAACGAAATAAACATAGGGTATATTTTACATAGGTAAAACGAAATATGTGATATTATTTCGCTTAAACGAAATAATAATAAAAAGTGTTGAAAATTGCACTCCGTACTTATATCTTCTTTTTGATGATTTCAACAAATTTAGTCTGTTCTGTGGATTTAGCACCACCAACATAAAATAGGTGTGCTTGTTGGCAATATTTTTTTAAAACTAGTATGGTGTTCTATAAGGGTAAAAAGCTGTCTCAAATAAATATATACAATCTAAACAAGATAATCAGTTGATTGTAAGTGTACAGTTGTCAGCCAACAATACTCACAAACAACTACAAATTGAGCTTGTTTTAGATGATCCAAACTTTCAATGGCAACTTTCTTGAAATGATGATGATAAAATAGTTTTAAGTGTCAGTGAAAACTAATCATGTGATTAGTCATGTGGTATTTACAGAGCCCCTAAGGCGCAATTGTAAACATATTTATTTATTATTTCGTTTAAACGAAATAACATCATTTATTTCGTTTAAACGAAATAATATTTCGTTTATTTCGTTTAAAAGAAATAATATTTCGTTTAAACGAAATAATTATTTCGTTTAAACGAAATAATAAATAAATATGTTTACAATTGCGCCTTAGGGGCTCCGTAGGTATTCCATTCTTCCATGTTGTTATAATCCAGTTAGCTGTATTTTAATTTCAATGATATGTTTTATTTAACAATGAATATCAAACAAGCTTATCCAGTATCCAGCTGAGCAACTGTAAAATGTACATTATACATCTTGCAAGGAGAATCCCATATCAATAGCAAATCAGCAATAGTATATTATTTTGTTATAATATTTCTTGAGAGCTTTGTAATTGATTTTATCAGTTGTAACAGTGGTTTGGGAGGGGTGATATACCAGTATCAGGATAAATACCAGTATAGGAATTTATATTGTTAGTAATATCGGTTGATTGAAAAATACCATATACAAAATTTTTAGTCCAATTAAAACTAGAGCCACACGTGGCACAGAGTGGGACTTTGCAAATGTAGCAAATTGCAAAAGACCCCGAAAAAATCAACCTTCCACGATAATTAGATCAAGTGCAAGAACAGTCTAAAGTTGAGAAAATTTCATTTTTTAGAAGATTCTAATACCGGAAGTAGACTTCAGACCTCACAAATGAAAGTATCAGCAGATAGCCAAGGTCAATGACCTTTGATCTTGTAAAGGAGAAGGTTTAAAAAGGTCAAGATCAAGAGATATACGTCATCAAAATTTCTAATTGCACACGACTATAAAACCGGAAGTTGACATAGGACAGCAAATATAAAAGTATAAATAGATAGCCAATGCCAATGACGTTTGATCCTACAAAGGTCAAGGTCAACAAAGGTCAAGGTCAAAAATTGAAAATTTGAAATTTCCAAAACCTGTTCCTTTTTTTGAACTATGAAGCGGAAACAACCATACTTCTAAGACAAAGTGGGTCAAAACATGAGATGATTGTATGTAAAGTTCCATTTTGAACAAACGTATCTGGCCAAAAATATCAATAATGAGTAATATAACCATGATGTGCCACGCCCACCTTAATTGTTTTTGCATGGGGTAAATGATATTCCAAATGTTACATTGTGTTTCAAATTTCAAGTTTCTACATTATTCAGGTCAAAAGATATAGGTCACCAAATGTCAACAAAGGTCAAAATCGAAGAATGAAAATATCCAAATGTTAAAACCCGTTCCTTTTTTGGAACTATAAAGCTGAAACAACTGAGCTGTTAACACAAACTGGCAAAAAGGATGAGTTAATTGTGTGCAAAGTCCCTTTTTTAACAAACGTATCCTATGCGAGTTATGCCGAAGCCCCAAAATGTAAACAATTAGTAATTCAACCTGGATGTGCCACGCCCACCCCAATTTTTAGGTCATAGGTGAATTCATATTCAAAGTGTCTATTTGTATTCCAAAAATCAAGGTTCTACATAAAATAGATCATAAGATATACATACACCAAGATCAAAAAGACGCAAATATGGTAAAAAAAACCCCTCAAATTTGAAAAAATCACGAATTTCAATTTTGCTTTAAAAAACGATTGTTATATATTTATGTAAAGTGCATGAGAAGCACATTAGGAAACCGAAAAAATTAACCCTCTAGGTTAATTAGGTCACGTGCTAGAGCAGTCCAAAGTTGCGAATTTGGCCTTTTACGGATAGCTATAAAACCAGAAGTACATGTCGGAGATCAAAGGTCAAAGTATCAAATGATAGCCAAGGTCAATGACCATTGAATGTATGAAGGTCAAGGTCATCAAAGGTCAAGGTCACAAGAAATAAGCTTTCAAAGTTTAAAAAAGTTCAACCGGAAGTTGCGAAAATGCAAAAGCAAAATTCAAAAATTGGCTCGCAACGTTTTGTGAACATTAGACAGCAGATTACATCGACACCAAATTTATGCAGATTTATCCTTATCCTTATCCTTATCCCTAAGGACTTATTTCGATTTTAAGAAAATTAGAAAATCAAGATGGCGGCCAAAGTATCACTTCCAGTCTGGATTTTATATTCTTCGTTTTTTTGTATTACCATTTACTTACGACCTGCATAAATTCCGTTGACCTATTTCATTTACACCGTAAGTTATTCGACCGGAAGTAGATTGTACTTTCAATTCATTCCACCTTCAAAACCGGAAGTGACTTCAAAACTCTGACTGTATCATATCATTGATTTTATTGATGTCTCTTTGCATTTTAAATTTCAGATCAATCGATGCAAAAACAAAAAAGTTGAAAAAAATTGCAAAATTCAAACGAAAAAAGTTTGCGACAAATTTTCGAATTTCGTAATTTTTCAAGTGCTATCTGATCAGAAATTACAGCCAGATTTTAAAAATGAAAACCCGAAGAAAATCGATGCAAAAATGCGCCTTCTAGAGCCAATTTAAGAGTTTTTGCATATGTTGCACTGTGGCACTTACGGTTTTGCAAAAATGTTCGAAAACATATTCATTAGCAACGTTGCCACTACAGAAGGTCTACAGAAGTTGAAATGTTGCTGCAGCTAATGCAGTCTATGCTCAGGAAGGTGTGTAGAATACGGAGAAAAAATAATAACAGTACTGATGCAGGGCGGGTTACGACATTCAGGTACATACATGATCTATTGCAATTACTTTATGTAAATACCTTTCTGCATCTCTAAATGCAAATATCCAAAATTGCCTGGAGTTTAAAGTATATTTACTAGGAATAAAAGAATATTTGTCAATTGATAAAGACTAAGTTTGATGAAATCCGGATAAGAAATAATAAAGTTGGTAATGCGCATGCTCACAACAAAAATTCAATATTTCCATCAAATTTAGAATTGAATTATACACATACATACCAAGTTTGGTGAAATTCGGATAAGAAATAAGAAAGTTGGCAATGCGCATGCGCAAAACAAAAATTCAATATTTCCATCAAATTTAGAGTTTGATTATACACATACATACCAAGTTTGGCCAAATTCAGATAATAAATAAGAAATTTTGTAATGCGCATGCTTACAACAAAAATTCAATATTTCCATCAAATTTAGAATTTGATTATACACATACATACCAAGTTTGGTGAAATTCGGATAATGAATAAGAAAGTTGGTAATGCGCATGCGCACTACGCAAATTCGATAATTCCATCAAATTTAGAATTTGATTATACACATACATACCAAGTTTGATGAAAATCGGATAATGAATAAGAAAGTTGGTAATGCGCATGCGCACTACGCAAATTCGATAATTCCATCAAATTTAGAATTTGATTATACACATACATACCAAGTTTGATGAAAATCGGATAATGAATAAGAAAGTTGGTAATGCGCATGCGCACAACGCAAATTCGATAATTCCATCAAATTTAGAATTTGATTATACACATACATACCAAGTTTGATGAAAATCGGATAATAAATAAGAAAGTTGGCAACGCGCATGCGCAGTACTCAAAGTCGATATATCCATCAATTTAGAATTTGATTATACACATACATACCAAGTTTGAAGAAATTCGGATAAGAAATAGGAAAGTTGGCAATGCGCATGCGCACTACTCAAATTCGATTATTCCATCAAATTTAGAATTTGATTATACCCATACATTCCAAGTTTGATGAAAATCGGATAATAAAAAAGAAAGTTGGTAAATTAAGTGGGGGTATCCCTTTAATGTAAGCTCAAGCTGTAAGCTCAACTTACCTTATAACAGTGTTCAATCTACCCTAGGGCTTATTTATATACCATAACTGCACATAATACATATTAAACAAATATATAAGGGAAGGTTTCTTTAAAATGAACATAGACTTTTTGATTTTAATTAGTTCTAACAAGTGTCAACAGGTTGTTTACAGGGATTGTACAATAATAGCCTCATGTTAAGTGAATGGGGTTTTGAATTTGCATGTAAGATATGCATGTTATATATCACTGGAAAGCTCTCGATGCGTAGATTACGTTTCTGTAAAAATTATGGTTATAACATTAATAGAATGGTTGCTAGAGCTCTTTGAAAGAAAATTTCGCTATTTTCAAACGCCCATAACTTCAGAAGTTATAGTCGGAAACAAAAAATGAAAATACCATCGGATAGGTATTGTCGGGGACATTAAGCCATATAAAACTCAAAGTCATAAGACTTCAAGGTCACGAGATAAAAAGCCTCAAATATTGAACAAATTAGAAAATTTTCATTAAAGAATGAAAAAAAAGCAAAATCAAAATTCAAAATTTGGCTTGCAGAGAATTGTTGACAAAAGTCTTAAGTTTCCAATGACCTTAAAAACATGCAAATTTGATAAGAAATGAGAGAGAAATATCGATTTTAAGAAATATTACGCTAATCAAAATGGCGGTTTTATTGACGCTTCCGGTCAAATTTTTTTCGCTCATTTTACTTTGAATAACATTTATAATGATATGCATATGTGTTTTTAGGCGTAGCTTTGAAAAGTAAAAAGTTGCAAAACTGACTTTGAAGGCAATTTTTGCAAAAACTGGATATGATGCAAAACTTCTGAAAACACATTTGTGTTTATCAACATGACAATATTTTCCCATATAAATTTCAGATCGATTGACTTCATAGCAAACGTTTTAGTACAGTGCTAGAGAGGCTTTGCTATTATAACTTGCAAACAATATAGCAAATTTGCATAATTGAATGTGCAATAGTATGACGTTACGTTTATGCAATACAATGCAAAAAAATTCTATGAAAATCGAGCGGTAAATAAGCATCGATAACAAACTGGGACTTTGCCCACAATAGGAAATATTGGGATAAAACCATATATTAATGCTTAATATCATGATGTCCACTTGGACCAATATCAATCAGCTCTAACAGTTACAAATATGAAAATTGAATCTGTTGTGTATCATATTTCAGGTGACAGTGAAATTCCCAATTGTGTTAAAAAGTGTTGATAGTAAACAGAATGATACAGTTGAATGTTATAATAAAATAACTAATGATATTGATGTTACCATAGCAACACATGCTAGACTTTTATTGGCAAACTTAAAGCAAAAGTGTCAAAAATTATCTACAGATTCTGTAGAACCTGCAACAAAATGGAAGTGTAACTCAGGATATGTTTTTAACAGTCTTACTTTAACCTGCAATAAAAAGGTTGACACTAAAAGTAAGTAATGTTTTTGTGTCTGATTATTTTGACTCTGGTTTGTTTTTTAAGCTATTGTTATCTTAAATTAGATTTAAAATGGATAAGAGTTTCAAAGTCTTATGGTCACCTACAAATCTCTGGTAAGAAGCACTTTGGAATTGAGTCACAAGTTCACAATTGGGGCGGATCTGCCAGTAACTGTCTGAATTCTTGTTGATGTTTCTTATGTAATTTCAGAAGTTAAAGGGAGAGGAAAAAGATCAGTACCTGTCATATTCAATAATAATAAACCATATTGGAATTCATCTGTTCCACAATGTCTTGGTAAGTATTCAATTGATATTTGTTGTATTTAAAAAGTCTAAATTATCAGTTAAGGAAAAGGAAAATAGTTGTTAATCTAGGGTGTCCTTTGAAGATTTATATCATCTACACAGCTTTAGCAACATGCATATCATACAGATTTGATATTATGATATTTTGTAGTATTGTATTACCAGTAAAACTCTTATGTTTCAGATACCATGAAACCTGAGATGAGAAATTGTGTGCCATTGTTAATGTTCAGTCTAGGTGAACATGGACCAGTACCTGTCAATGTCAGTTTACCTCAAATACATGATAATTCAGGCTATTTACCAGCTATTCATTTTATACCTTCTGATTTTAGATTACCATATACCTTTAGAGATATACCAGTAAGTCACTTTTATACAGTTCTCTTCAGTGGTACAGAAATGGCAGCCTTAACAGATTTGTTATTTGTGATTATGAAAATACAATCAAATCTCCAATTGTCTACTTAGGTGTGGTCACACAAGCGGTCTTGGTCGGAAACTTGGTCAAGTCTTGTCTTGAGTTTCAACGATTGGCACGGGTACACGAGGAGACAAAAATCTCCAGTCGGTCGTTTTCCACCTTGTCAAACTTTCCAAACTTGTTTGATATTTTAAATTCTGTTGGTGACACGATAATCTTGAATAAACACACTGAATTTTACTCAAGATTCGAGTCTGAGACAAATATCTCCAACCCGCTCCAGTTAAGGAGTCTTGACATGTTAGTAGAAAACCCTATGAAGGCACTATCTCTGAAACATTCATTATTCTGAAAAATCAAAATCGAAATATTCTTAAAGATTGATTTTAATGACCTTGATTGATATAGCATGGTTACCATGAATACAATTGATCATGTGATTTTTTATATCGAGAAAATTAAATGTTTTATTATTTCCAATAATTTAATTTATATTGTAGATATCAGTACTATATGTTATTGCTACTGATGATGCTGGTAATGAGGCAGTTTGTAAGAAACAGATATATTTGATAGGTGAGTTATTCTTACTATCTTGTAGTTCTAAACCTTAAATTTAACATTGCATTATATTCTTGATCATGGGACTAAACACAGTTTTGATAAAATGGTAAATAATCTTTGTGTATTGGTTTATACTCTCACTTTAACAAATAAAGAGATTGACTGTTGATTTTTGGTTGAAATCTGCTACATTTCTAACCAATTAATATACATTTCAGATGCAACACCACCAAGGGTTCAATGTCCAGAATATATACATACAGTATACTATGATGGTGATGATATAAGTGTTGCTTTAGATTATAGTGATGTTAATATAACAGCTAGTGATTATAGTGGTATATCACATGTTAAATATCAACCAGCACCAAATACTACTATCAATATGATGGATGTTATTACAGTAAAAGCTATAGTAATTGATAATAATAACTTAAATTCTACCTGCTATTTTAAATATCAAGCACAATGTAAGTTTAAGCAATTAAAGAAAGAGGTTTTTATATTGCTATCACCAGTGTCAGTCCGTCCGTCAGTCTGTCCATCCATCCATCGGTCCATCCACAATTGCTCGTAAACATTCTACAAGACACAATTCTTGACGGATTTTGACAAAACTTTATCTTTTTGACCTCGTTCTTAAAAACATGGTTTTATTATTCAGTACTGCCCTGAAGATTGAATATTTGCCATCTAGAGTTTTCACGAGCTAAAACAAGTTTTCAAAAACACAGTCAATAGCTCATACTCAATATTATTCAGTATCACCCTAAAGATTTTAAAAGAAGTGTATGACTTAAGGTTGAATATTTCATACTAGTGATTGTTATAGAATCATATATTGTATAGAAAAATTTTGACTTCACTATTGCAAAAACCTGTATTTTTTTAAGTAAAGAGATATCTTGACAATAGTAGTGCAAAAAACAGAATGATATGAGTAGGCCTAATAGCCGTTAATTGGTGCTATATCTGCTGTTTTTTTGGCCTTTTAATTTTCATGGCATTTTCTTACTCTTATATTCCATAATATTTTTGTAAATAATGCTTAAATTGCATATGAACTAATTGCAGCTAAGAGTTGTCCTGATTGGAGTTTAGAAACACCAACTAACGGTGATAAAGCATGTAGTGGTAATATTGGTGGTGTTAATGCTACAGGGTATAGTTGTAATGTTAGATGTGCTCCTGGATATGATTTTGCTGTTAATAAACCAAACCAATATATCTGTATTTATGGGGGCAATTGGAGTCCACATAATTATGTTCCTGATTGTACAGGTATGTGTTGCTTTAGAGTATTATATATATGATATTAAAAACTGTTAAATAATATAATTACTGTATCACTCCACTAAATATATTTGATACTTGATATATGAACATACTGTGTACATTTTTTTTAATATTTCTGTGGATATCTGGCTATGATTCCTCTTTTTAGACTGTTAGTAAGATGTAATCTGATCTACATGAAAATAATTTCTATTTCAGAACAAATCTACCCCAGCTATGAATTAATGCTAGCATTCAACTTTACCTATGATGGTCATGGTGGATGCTGGAATTCTACTTTACATGATATATTTGATGAACTGAAGAAATCCATCAATAAAAGTTGTTCTAATAATGATTTAAACATTACTGTTTACATCAACAGTTCATTGGGATCACAGGTTCATGTAAGTTTCTAATATATTTAGATCTAGACAGAATTTATACACTTGAAGGCTTAGTTTACAATAATTGAATTAGAACACATTGTATAACTCAGTAAATGTAAAAACGGCTGTGATCACAATTAAGTACAACTTTTCAATATCATTAACTACTGATAAACAACCAATTACCATGTATTTACATTCCCTTCAAATTAAAATAAGTCAATTAAGGGACTCTTTTTCTCATCACTTGATTTTACATACAGGTGAGATGAAAAGGGATTATAGTTTATCAACAATTTCTAATCATCAATGATTAATTGTAATATTAAACTGTCTTGTTGATTAACCATACCAGTCTAAAGTTTTGAGGAAGTCTAATCTAAATGGATAATATAGCCAATATTTTAAATCAATTTTAGTGATTTAGCGCTTATTCTCACCCAATACTCTTCTTAGAGACCACCATCCTTAAGAGACTGATTTGGATTATTCCCATGATTGATCTCTTAATACAGTTTCTACTGTACATAAAGAGATATTACACTCTGGCAATTGCTAACTATTGCTAACCAACATTAACTTATTTCTGATAAAATATTTTTTAATATTTCAGATTAGGTTAAAGATGTATGTAAATATTGCAATTTCAAACTCTGGCAATACATCACCAACTATTGCTAAATCTTGTGGTTTGAAGATCATAGAAATGATCAATAACTCGACAGATTTTGTTGTGTCCACTGAATCTTGTGGTAACTCAACTCTATTACCCCCTGCTGATGCTGTACATGGTGATAAATGTCCAGATGGTCACATCTTTAAGAACAACTATTGCTGTAAGCAAAAATATATTTTAATGCTAACTAAATTTAGTTGATGAAGTTATTTCCTTTTTTTAATACACCAGTTCAAAATCAAGATAAGCAACTAAATGTAAATCACTTTTTTGACTTTTGATATTCTAGTTAATTTAGCCATTTATAATCTAAAATCTGCTAGAAATTTATAGAATTTTGTTTTCTCAAGTCATACTGTTTTTATTTTATATTAATTTTTAGTGGCTTGTACAAAAGGAACATATAAAGATGAAAACGTGAATAAATGTATGAATTGTCCAGTGGGATGGTATCAGGATGAAGTAGCACAAACATCTTGTAAACAATGTACAGACAATACATCAACTGAATCAGTTCATTCCAAAAATAGTTCTGAATGTATTTGTAAGTAATCATTGTTAATATTATCATAGAACTCATGTTGATGATGCTGATGTTTCTATAAGTGTAAATCAAAAAGAAAAATATGTCAAAATTCCTCAACATACCATAATAACTGTATTAATAACAAAACATTACTCAGTTTGGAATTGGTACATAACTATTGTGTATTCTCAAGGAGAAATGAAACATAAACTTATCATAATAAAATTGAAGATGTATCAGTGTATTCTCAATGAAATGAACTTTTATATGTTACTTCTTTCTAAAAGAAATTCATACATGAACTGTACTAAATATTGATTCATGATTCATTTTTATACGCCCACACGTAAGATGGCGTATATTGTAATCACCCCGTCAGCCCATCCGTCGGTCCGTCTGTCCGTCCGTTCACATTTGGCTCGTGCTCACTCTACAGGCTACAATTCTATACGGATTCTTTTGATTTTTTTTTTGTGTGTCAATATCATTATGAAGATGATCCCTATTGATTTTCGTGATGATCGGATAATTTTTCACCGAAATATCGTGTCTGACTTGACGTTTTACTCTATTGGCTATATTGTGCAATTCGTGCTCACTCTACAGGATACAGTTCTTTACGGATTCTTTTGATTTTGATTTTGTGTGCCAATGTTATTATGAAGATGATCCCTATTGATTTTTGTGATGATCGGATAATTTTTCACGGAAATATCCTGTCTGACCTGACGTTTTACTCTATTAGCTATATTGTGCAACTTGTGCTCACTCTACAGGCTACAATTCTTTACATTCTTAGATTCTTTTGATTTTGATTTTGTATGTCTATGTCATTATGAAGATGGTAAATATATCGAATTTCATAATACTTACAATCAAAGCTATCTGTGGGCGTATGTTACCTTGCCTGGCAAGCTATATTTTAAACAAAATTGATATACAGAATACTATAGAGTTTTAAAATTGTTAGAAAAGAATAAAAGCATGTAACACTTAACAACAATAGAGGTATGAAAGTTTTTTTCATCATGATTCCAAAGCTAACCGAATTGTATCTCTAGAGATAATTTCTATATTTCAGTGAAATGTAAAGAAGGAGAATACTCTATCAATGGTTTGTTTCCTTGTAATCAGTGTTCATTTGGTTTCTACCAATCTACCACTGGCTCTACAACCTGTACAGCATGTCCTACAAATTTTACTACAGTTGATATCGGTTCAACTTCTTCTTCTCATTGTAAAGGTATCTCAGAGTGTTTTTTGTGTTTTTTGATAATGTCACATGAGTTTAAAAGATGAAGCATTTTATAAAACTAGATGTTCCTATCCTTTTGAATTATTTTAACTTTGAACATTGAAAGATTTTGATTTAGGATACAGCCACAAATCTATTGTTCCTGACTATCCTTTTTTCCATTTTGAAATTTGAAAGAAATGTAATACAGATTTCTGTTGATCTTAAGAGACTTATAAGGTTTTATAATTATTGTTTGACACAGCAATTCAAAGAATCTAGATTAAGGTTGGCTGTTTCTGTGTTATTCTCAGTACAGATGCTTTCTATATTTGTGTTTTTACTGATTATGATATATTTTAGAGAGATGTGGTGTTGGTTATTATAATTATACAGGATTAGAACCCTGTCAACCTTGTCCATATCATTTCTACACTAGTAATATTAGTTCTATAGTATGTACCGAATGTCCTAATACTACTGTTACCACATCTACTGGTAGTACTAGTCTAAAAGATTGTATTGGTGAGTCCAAAATTGCTATTTATATTCTTTTCAAGTTTATAGGTCACAGTCACTAAGTTTAGACACTTGGTTAGAAATTTTCTTCAGCTAGAATATATCTCTATACTTTTTTTGTTAACAACATCTATCAAAATCCAGATGGACATCATTTGAAAAAATTTGGATCTTTCATCATATAATTTCAAAAAAATCTTTCAAAGTCCTGGATGTGTCAACGTCCATCATGTTCATATGATATCTTTACTACAGTTTTTATGTTTATCTATATGAATCTTTGTCATTGAATTTCTGCCTGTATGTTACATGTTACTGACTATAGTTTTTCTTTATGATATTTCACAGAGTTAGATCAATGTGAAAACAATGTGTGTAAAAATGGTGCTACTTGTATTAATAAATTTAGATATTACACTTGTTCCTGTGCTAAAGGATTTACTGGTGAGTTTTCACCTTAAAATGCTATTCTTTAAGGAGTGAAGAAATTGACACTATAAAAGATATATTGCAACAGCATTAGAGTATCATTGAGGTTTGGGTCCTGCTTCACACATAATCTTAAGATCACTTTTGTTATTTCTCAATGTAAGATTCCAGGAAACAGGACCTGGGCGAAGAGGAAATGAAAATACAGTATACCGATAAAAAGAAAGTAGTGCTAACAAACCCAGTATTTGATGTAATTACATGGGTTTTTTATTATTTAATTTGTAGGTGATACATGTAATAGTAATATTGATGACTGTTTTAGTCAGCCATGTTTAAACAATGCAACGTGTCAAGATGGAATAAATTCATTTCAATGTACATGTCAATCTGGTATGTATCTTATTTTCTCTTAGGTTAATTCAACTTATGATATAAATTCTTGTGTAGATGAGCAAGTCAATCTGACTTGAATGAGAATTTGGATTCATTTTTAGAACATTGGATTGTGTTGTCTGCCTACTCTTTGTCCTTGTTTTAATAATGGGCAATTCAACTTATGATCTGAAGAGAACTTTGTCAGATCAAAGATGCCAAGTAAAACCTGCAGAAAAGATTCAAAACAAAACATCTAGATATGTATTTTAATCAATTTGCTGGAACCAAAAAGCTTTGAGACTTTGAGCTTGTAAGGCATTACATATTTCTTAGAATAATCTTGAATGTGGCGTTCCATAAACAGAACTTATTCACAGTGGAAAACAACATTAAATTACTTTATTTTATCTATCCTAATTTCTTATTCCTTGTGAAGTAAGTGAATTGAAGAATGCAATGGTTCTATATTTGATGATATAATTCCAGGTTATACTGGTAAGAACTGTGAGACAGAAATAGATCTATGTACTCATGATTATTGTGAACATGGTGTCTGTGTACAGAAACATGGTGTTTTATCTTGTCAATGTTTTAATGGTTACCAAGGAGATAGGTACATAATAACATATTTAAAATGATCTAGAATGTTAGAATTTAGAAAGGGTGAATATATCTGTTTCTTGTGCTGATCAAGCTCAATTTCAGCTATCCATAGCATTTTGTAGAATTAGTTCACTCTGTTTTCAAGTCAAGGGTGTTATTGTAATTCTTAACTCAATATTTCTTTAAACTCCCAACATTTGACATTTTTATATGTTACTTGCTTTTAAACAGATTCTATCTGTAGTTTTTTTCCAGGCATATGCCTTCCTAATTCATCAAAGTGAGAAAAAATTATGTTATTTTTTATTATTAGGTGTACAAGTGAAATCAATGAATGTGTTGAAAACAATGTACTATGTTTACATGGTGGAATTTGTAAAGATCTATTAGATGATTATATATGTGACTGTTCAGTAGGTTTAAGAGTTTTTACAGGATTTATGATGGCTTTAATGTCTATAAATTTGGTATATAATTGACTAATTAAGAGTTACTTTGTTACATATTTCTGCATCCATGTAATTTTCATTAGCACATCTACCAAGTGAGGTGTTTCACAACATGTGACATTGCCTGTCTTCATTATCTCAATAATGTTCAGATTAAACACAATAATGTTACAAACAAATTCAAATTTAAACTAGACTTGCAAGTAAAACTCTAGATGATATGGTTATCTTTAATAATATAATCATTTAAATTATTATAGGATACAGGATTTACAGGAACACATTGTGAAAAAAATATTGATGATTGCTGTGATTGTAGTTGTTTAAATGGAGGAACGTGTAATGATTTCATAAATGGCTTTGATTGTACTTGTGCTGAAGGTAAGAATTACCATATTGCTTCATATTTTACTGTAATAAAAACAGTTAGTTTGTATTTTTTCTTTATGGAATGTACACAAACAAACACAAACAATAGAGATAAATATTTTGTTGTGTATCAGCGGTTTTGACAGCTTAGATATTGTTACATTCAGTCTATGTATGATATTGTATTTTTATAGGGTTTACTGGTACAAGGTGTGAAACTATGGTATCATATTGTTATTCAAGTCCTTGTGAACATAATAGTATATGTACTGATAAACCTAATGGTTTTACTTGTACATGTAAGGTAAGTTTATAGTACTTTACTTTGTCTTTAGAATGTACATTCAAAAATCTTGATGCTTGTCAAATGTAGCAATGTGTTCTTCCTTTTGATATGTTTGAGGGAATGTTTAGGCAAATTACCTCAAATAATTCGCAGCTTGCTCCTGTGTTTATAACAGGAAATATTTATTTGGAATTAAAGTGTTTAAAAGTGCCCAACTGCTGTGATTATAACAGTATTAAAACAGTACCATTATAAATAATTTCAAAACAAGATATTTAGAAAATAATAGTTAACTACTGTCATTTTTGTTTATAGCCTGGTTATGAAGGTATATTATGTCAAAATGAAATAGATGAATGTGAAAACCAGCCATGTTTAAATCAAGCAACATGTTCAGATAATATTAATTATTATAACTGTTCATGTCCATCAGGTAAATTATATTTTTTACTGAAAACAATTGTTATATTCAATTTTGATCACTTGAACAATTTAAGTTATATATTACATTTTAAAAACATCTGGGTTCAGTTTAAGCATTATGATGAAAGGAGAAAATTGTACTTGTTATCCATAAAATTGTACCTTTGTCAAAACGTCGCAAGTTATTTATTAAAGTAATTGTTATCCTTAAAATTGTGTCCAGTTATTTATTGTCCAATTACTAAATGCCACTTTAGGAAGTGATTTATTGTAGGTTTTACTGGTAAGAACTGTGGTATCACAGCTATTTGATTTATTCTAGGTTTTTCTGATAACTGTGATATCACAGCTATTTAATTTATTCTAGCTTTTACTGGTTATAACAGTGATATCACAGCTATTTGATTTATTCTAGATTTTACTGATAATAACAGTGATATCACATCTATTTGATTTATTCTAGGTTTTACTGATAATAACAGTGATATCACAGCTATTTGATTTATTCTAAGTTTTACTGATAATAACAGTGATATCAGAGCTATTTGATTTATTCTAGCTTTTACTGGTTATAACAGTGATATCACAGCTATTTGATTTATTCTAGGTTTTTCTGATAACTGTGATATCACAGCTATTTGATTTATTCTAGCTTTTACTGATAATAACAGTGATATCACAGCTATTTGATTTATTCTAGGTTTTACTGATAATAACAGTGATATCACAGCTATATGATTTATTGTAGGTTTTACTGGTAATAACAGTGATATCACAGCTATTTGATTTATTGTAGGTTTTACTGGTAAGAACTGTGATATCACAGCTATTTGATTTATTGTAGATTTTACTGGTAATAACAGTGATATCACAGTTATTTGATTTATTGTAGGTTTTACTGGCAATAACAGTGATATCACAGCTATTTGATTTATTCTAGATTTTACTGATAATAACAGTGATATCACAGCTATTTGATTTATTGTAGATTTTACTGATAATAACAGTGATATCACAGTTATTTGATTTATTGTAGGTTTTACTGGTAAGAACTGTGATATCACAGCTATTTGATTTATTGTAGATTTTACTGGTAATAACAGTGATATCACAGCTATTTGATTTATTGTAGATTTTACTGATAATAACAGTGATATCACAGTTATTTGATTTATTGTAGGTTTTACTGGCAATAACAGTGATATCACAGCTGTTTGATTTATTGTAGGTTTTACTGGTAAGAACTGTGATATCACAGCTATTTGATTTATTGTAGATTTTACTGGTAATAACAGTGATATCACAGTTATTTGATTTATTGTAGATTTTACTGGTAATAACAGTGATATCACAGTTATTTGATTTATTGTAGGTTTTACTGGTAAGAACTGTGATGTCAATATTGATGACTGTTTACAATCTAGATGTAATATTGCTGGTACAGATTATTGTGTTGATGGTATAAACAACTATCAATGTGTTTGTTTACCATATTGGACAGGTAAAGATTTACATTTAAAAAACCCTGCCTTGGCTTTGGCTATTATCTTGTCTTTTGGCATAAATACTGCCAGAATACAAGAGTAATTAAGAGCAGGAAAAGTAACTCAGAATAACAAGATATAGTTATTCATACTTGCATGCTCATGTTCTTACAATCAATACAGTAACAGGAGTGATCATAATTGTTCATTTGTTTGATGAAATTTAAAAACATAAAATTGATTCTTTGACTGGATCCAATGAGATGCTTTACTTATTGACCAATACCCTACCTAAGATTTGATAATTACAGTTATATGTATGTCAACTTGTTATGTTTGTTTTTTTTTAGTGATAGGTTTTTAACATTCAAGCGCAGTTTAAAGTGTTTTTGATGTCTGATATGATCAGGGTAGTATTGAAATAAAAATCCACTATGATAATTGATATAACTTGTGTTTGTAGGTGATCTATGTGAGAATAAGATAGACCAGTGTGTAACAGAACCATGTTATAATAATGCTACCTGTACATCAATAGATAATGCTTATAGATGTACCTGTCTACCAGATTACACTGGCTCTACATGTTCAGTTAGTTTCTTTTTTATTGTTTCCTTTGTGTAATATAACTTGATATAAATAAAGTAAACACTGAGATTCAATCTTTGGGTGCTAGAGTTAATTGAGAAATATCATCAATGTTCATGTCAAGTGAGGGTTCCAATCATTATATTATATGCCAAGGGAATATAGTGACACATTTAACCAATTCAATATCTTTAAGTTTGGATCAACCATGTTCCTCAATTTCAACTCTCCAAATAACAAGGGTCAGACTCCAGGTAAAAACAAAATTTGTCTATGTGATCAATTCACATTTATGCAAAAATAACTTTCTTTATAGGTACAAATAGATGATTGTTTAGATAAACCTTGTTTACATAATGGAATCTGTTTTGATGATATTAATAACTATACATGTAATTGTGCTGATGGTTTCAAAGGTAGAAATTGTGAAATTAACATCAATGAATGTGATCCCAACCCTTGTAAGAATGATGCTAAATGTTCAGACTTGATCAATGGATTCACTTGCAGGTAAGATAACTAATAATTTCACTGTGAAACAATGATTCATATATGTTTGTCAAGATGTGGTTCTTCTTTGTTCAAATGCTTCAATCCACAAAATATGCAAAATTCATAAGCATAGGTGTATTTTTCTTGCAAGTGTTGTTTAATTTGTTTTATCAGTTAAGCAATTTATTTTGTCTTATTATTTCTACATGTATATACTGTGTAATTAGTAATATTTCTTGTAGATCATTTTTCATCCATTTTGTGGATCATCCAATCTTGAATCAATGTCCCTACAGTTTAAAACACTGTAGTTCGGTGAGTGATGTCAGGATATCTCAAATCAATGAAATTGAGTGCAAACATAAGAAATAAATTTACAGTATCTTGTATGTTTCTTTTATTAGACTATCTTTTTTTACCATCAGATGTGAAGCTGGATGGAATGGTACACTATGTGATATTAATATTGATGACTGTACAAGTCAACCCTGTTTTAATAATGCTACTTGTGATGATCTTATCAATGATTTCTCATGTAATTGTACAGAAGGTAAGTGCAAGAAAAGCATGTGGAAAGGTGCTTACAAAATCAAGAACTCAAAATAGTGTTAGGTTCTAAAATTTTAAATTGAGCATTAGGACATGCTTTGATGTTGATAAAAAATTTAGAAAAAGAATTCCAGATAAGCCACCATAAAAAAAAAGTGTGATTCAAGTTCAAACTACATATGTAAAATCACATAAAAATTTAACGCACCATCTGATCTTTGTTTGGATATCCTAAAGGTGTTGTGAAGAGGTTTTCAGAAAGGACACTGATACATCAATTTGCACCATTTCAATTTTAATCAGACTAATTGTTTGATGACATAACTAATCGCTATGGGCCTTATGATAAAGCATAGTTTGCGATTATTGACACTTTGAATGGAATTGCAGGAACCACAGACATCTGATTGAAAATTAGTATGGTACAAATTGTTGCTATCAGTGTCCCCAATACATTTTAAACATTGCTTGTCCATATGATATTTGACATTGATATTTGTTACAGGATATGATGGTAAAACCTGTGATAATAATATAGATGATTGTTATCTACAACCATGTAAGAATGGTGGCAGTTGTACTGATTTAATAGGAAACTATAGTTGTCAATGTCTAGAGGAATATGAAGGTCATCAATGTGAATTCAATATAGATGATTGTATATACAATAATACATGTTTAAATAATGCTACATGTAAAGATGGGTGGAGAGATATAACTTGTCAATGTACACCATATTATACTGGTGATGACTGTGGAAAAGGTACTGATACATAGCAGAACTGCCAATCAAAAAATGTTGTTATACATATGATACTGAAATCAAATGTATTGGAAATTAATACTACTTTTTATACCCCCACATGGAAATGTGGACATATATTGCTGTCGCCCCTGTCCGTCCGTCGATCGGTCCGTCCGTTCACATTTCTTCACAATCTTGATGAAACTTGGTGTGCATGTATATATTGATGAGATCTCGGACAAGTTCGAAATTGGTAATAATCTGAAGAACGGTTTCAGAGTTATTACCCTTGATTTAGTAAAAACGTGTCAAATTTGCCTTGTAGGCATGATAGAGACTACAGTTTTTATCCAATCTTCATGAAACTGGGTATGCATGTATGTATTGATGAGATCCCAATCAAGTTCGAAATTGGTAATAATAATATTTGAAAATTCATTATTAAGCCACTAAAAATTTTGTCATCATTTCTGACAGCTGGTAGTGGGTGTATGTTACCTTGCCTGGCAAGCTATCTTTTTTATTACTGTAATGAGGTGATTACATGATCCATGAATTTGCATTTAATGTACATGCTTGCTTTTATCTCAGCATAGCAAATGGAAACGGAAAAGGAGTTAAACATCTTCTTTGAACTAACTTTCAATTAGTAATTGTTTTCTGCTTGTTTTTTTTCAGAGAAAACTGATGATTACGATTTACTATTCCATGGAGTTAATGGTTCTATTTGTCAGCCTAACGATATAGATATAATACATAGTAATATCACTCTATGTTTCTGGGTTAGATTTGCTGATTTGAAGGGAAATGGTACTTATTTTAACTTAATATACGTCACAGGGTTAGTTAACTTCTTTTGAACTTTTTAC
The DNA here is from genome assembly GCF_000327385.1 of Lottia gigantea. NCBI lineage: Eukaryota > Metazoa > Mollusca > Gastropoda > Lottiidae > Lottia > Lottia gigantea. The sequence goes on from NW_008709027.1 coordinate 2,425,181, forward strand.
TATGGAAACTGACCTAGTATGTGTTTTCAATGACACAAGATTAATCACATTTCAGAGGATAAGTGATATTATTTGTACTCATACAGTGCATGCGTTGATATGCATAAATTCTTTAATGTATTTCAACTCTTAAATAAATATAATTAAAAGTTCTAATTGATATTAAAACCTATAACAATGTTTGTGTCATTACCTTTACTGAACAATATTTGTAAGTTTTATGTAATGCCCAAAAAAATATCTTCACACCTCCAAAATTTTTGAAATGACTAACCTTTGACAGTCATCATTTTGAATGATAATATTATTGTTTCAGAGCTAAACCAATTCTGGTGCTATCATCATCTGATTATACTGTATCTCTAGACAGTCAGTCTCAACAAGGAGAACTCCATGTTAATGATGGATTTTGGCATCATATCTGTTTCTTATATACATCTTATAGTTGGTCTCTATATCTAGATGGTGATATAGCTGATACTTCTACTTTTCAAGACATATCTATTCCTGAAAGGTATGAACATCTATATATCTTTTATTTGTCTATTGCCTTTTTTCCATTTTTCCAACAGAGCAAGATTTTTAAAGTTGTGTGGGAAAGTCAGAAATGAAGAAGATTCGACAGACTAGTCAGTAGACCAAGATTACTGTTTCCACAACCGATTCCTCCTTCTGTGAATCACAGTAGTGTATAAATGTTCATGATTTTGACTTGTATGATGATGTATGTTAATTCCTACTGTAGATAATGCAACTTTATGTCATGTTAACAGCCAAAATATATTATAATCCTTGTGCTGCATTTTGTTTAATTTCACGATTGGCTGATTTAAATGAAGTGATTAAAATCCTTGATTCAAATCTTGATTTATATCAAAAAATAATATATTAAACAAATCAAGGCTTGAAATAAGTGTCCGGTACAATTTCGGCAAAGGTCTGGAACAATCTCATTTGAGCCAAACATTTTTGTCCGGTACCAAATCTATGAAAAAATATTGTTTTTCTTGTTGGAAAGATCGTGAATTATCGTGATTCTGACCGTTAATATTTCCAATAGACGTCAAAGTTGCGTGTTCTTGAAAAATGTTGTTTTTCGCATAACAGATTGACATTTCTTGCCTCGGAAAACAAAAAAGTTCGAAACGACAATAACATAGTCTAGATCATCCAGATTACTAGCACCTAGAGAAGACATGCAAGGTCTGGATGATCAGGTCAAAATACGATTGAACGGTGTTGTCCGAATCTTTTAGTAATTTTAATTCTATAATTACTTTATATAAACATGAGATGATCTTTCATATGATACTAAATAGTATAATCACGATACGATACGATTTTATTTAATTACGGCTTAATCGTTCCCAGAGAGTCACAGGGAATATAAATAATCCCTATGGCCAATTTGAATGACATAAACTATTCTTAGCTAGTTGTTAACCTGTATTGCACTAGCAGGTGAGAAAACGGCGAATTTCAGTGCTAAATTGATAGGTATTAAATACAATTTTTCAATTGAAAATACCGTATTTTTTATGTCCAGTACAAAATTTCAAATGTCCTGCCCATTTTCTGGAGTTATTTCAAGCCTTGATACAAACCGATGACTGTATAATGAACAGAAAGTTAGTATAAGGTATTGAGACTGGTTTATCATTGAATAGTTAAATGTATAGATTCCTATAAATTTCAGATAACAGATTTAAAAATATCATTGATTTAAATCAAGTAATTCTTAAAAGGATAAAACAAATTATTGCACCATTAAATGTAACCAAACTTAATACCATACTAAGATTATCAATAAACACAATTCCTAGTCTTGCATATTTTGGATATTTCAATTTTTTTTCAGTCAACGCATTATTCTTGGTCAATCTCATGATGCTGGCACCAACCATTCATTCCATGGTGAAATAAGTCAGTTAAATGTATATAACTATACAGTCAATGAGAGTGTGATATATGAACTAGCTAGTAACTGTACTAACAGACTAACTGGTGATATATTAGAATGGCGAGTAGTTAATACCTATATTAAACATGATGTAGATATTATACAGCCTACTATTTGTGGTAGTTCTATATGTCCACCTGGTTATAGAGGTACTAAATGTGACATTAAAATAGGTAAGTCTTTAAAACCAAAGATGTTTTTATCAAGTTATTCTATCAAACTGACATCAACGAATCCAGACAACCAAGAAATCAACTTTGTTTATATATTTGGTCATAATTTGATAAAGCAATATATCTGATTTAGGTGTTTAAGTTGTCTGCGCATTGACAAGTTCAGAAAGAACTCAAAAAACTTGTTGATTAAACAACTTCTTGGCTCTTAGAAATAAAAGACAGTGTCCTTTAGAAGAAAAAGATTAAATTTTTCATTTTTTGTCTTTGGTTTTATTCAAGATAAAATTCCACCATTAGTACACAACTGTCCAGAAGAAATAATCAAGGTAACTAACGGTAGTGCTAGAATAGCTGTAATATGGGATGATCCTGATTTTACTGATGATATAGGTGTAACAATTATACAACAAACACATAGATCAGGTTAGTAGTAGTATATCTTGAATACTGAGAATACTGTCAATTAGCATAGCCCACAACTGAATTGTAATGTTATTTATTTCAATGCTATTGAACCTGTTAAGAATAAAAGAGTGAAGCAGTAGGTAACAATCCATGGTCAATACATAATATGTGGTTTTCCTACAGAACAGTCAAAAAATTCAATAAAGTCTTTCTGACAAAGAGATACCATGTTTTTTTAACATTTTTCAGGTCAAGTATTTCCATTAGGAGAATATCTTGTTAGTTATATAGCTTATGATGCTGAGAATAATTCTGCTGAATGTAATTTTGGTATTTTTGTGAAACGTAAGTTTTGTTACATCAGGTCATTTTGGGGGAGAGGTTACTTTCTCATTTTTTGGCAGCAGTTAATTTATCGGAAATTTCAAGACTTGTATAAGATCAAGATGGAATTTTTTTTTAATGTTTGTAACTGTTAGATGTATGTTTGAGAATTTTCCATGACTCAGGAACAGATTTAGCTCTTACCAAGATGCAACACATTCTATATAAACTTAGCATGATGATTGTCATACAATTATGGTTTTCTCAAGCATTTTCTCTGTGGAATTTGAAAATGTAAAGATAGTTCCATATTTCTTTCCAGCATTTGATTGTGTAAATCCACCAGCTCCTCAGAATGGTCTGGTGGCTCGTAAAGACTGGGAACATGGTAGATACTGTATTATATCATGTATTGATCCTGTACAATATGATTTTGTGGAGTTTCCACCACCATTTTATAGATGTGGCAAAGAAGGATTTTGGGATCCTCCCAGAGGAAATCCTTTCCGTTTTCCACCTTGTGCTGGTAAGAACTTATATGGTTATTTTTATGTACATTACACATTAATTGTCCCTTTATGGTGTAAATGCCACAAGATTGTTTGGTTATACAGAAAGAAGGCTATCACATTATTTGTAGATAGAAGTAGTCTAGGACAGGCCCAATATTTTTGTATATGATGAGGCTTTTGACCCTTTTGATATTGAAATAGATGGTGAGTTTAGGAATTCGGTTCATCCTTCTTCTTATTAGCAATTTAATTTATGAAAATTTGTACTAAATAAAATAATCAAAATGGTCTAGCAGATCAGTCTGTTATTTCACATGTGATATGTTGAATATTTATCAGGAGCCACAATGACCATACATATTTTGTACATAATAACTAAAGCATACAAAATTTGCATAAAAAGTTCAATTTTTTTCAGCTTTGTTTCCACCAGAATCTAATGTGGAAGGAGGATTAGAGTTTACAGGATTAGAATGTACGGAAGAAAGAAAAAAAGAATTAAGAGTACAATTTATACAGATATTGAGTGAGTTAGATGAGAGATTAGGATTATGTTCACCAGGACCATGTAGGTATGATGGTATAGTGGTAGAATGTGGTGCTGATGGTGGCAGTAGAGTCAAACGTTCTGTTCATGATTTTAAAGTCAAATTTAATTTCAATATCTCTTCCAATAGGTTGGTATTCATTTAAGACGTATATAGATTATATTTTTCTTGACTTTTGTTTAGTTGTTTTGACTATATAGTAAAGATGATTTAGGCACCTCAAAGGTATTATTAACATATCAACAAGAAGAGACTTTTCTGAATGGGAACAGTCTTAGTTTTTGTTCTGTGGTAAATTATTTGCAATGTTTCATTTTCTTTCAGTTCTGCACTACAAGATGGTAATAAAGAATTTATTGCAGAAGAAATAGAAATCTTAGTTAAAAATGGTGATTTTGATACCACTGATTTTAAAGCAGATGCGAATACTTTATCTGTTGTTGTAAAATTAGAATGTGAGATAGGTCAAAGTTCGAGATTAGTACAAGGAACCCATTGGAAATGTGGTAGGTATATCATAGATTTTCTTTGTCAAAGTGTATGTTGTTATTTAGTTGCAGATTTTTGTAAATCAGAATAAGACTTTTAATGAAATTTATTTGACATAATTTGTTTCTAATCCTATGAAATATGTTCTTTTGTGAACTTAAGGATAATGACTTTAAGATTGTTGTTTATTGTTTTGTTATAGTTAACTGTCCTGAAGGGTATTATTTAGACAATAATGAATGTTTACCCTGTGATATTGGTCAATATACTGATGAAGAAAAACAAACAACTTGTAAACAATGTCCTGTTGATATGACAACTGGTTCTCTAGCCTCCACCAATATTAGCCAGTGTTATTGTAAGTCTATGATATATTTGATGTACTGCTATACAGTAGGAATTGAGATAAGTTTCATAATGACGCATCTTCTTCATAAACATTTCACTGTTAGGATTTGTGTATTCCTATTAGGAACTAGTTATTTACACATGAATTTTCCCCATAATGTATTTAGAATAGTGTTTTTTTGATAAAACTAAATGTCATTTATAAACAAATAGAGGCAAATCAACTGCCCTGGTTTAAACTATATATTTCGGGTGTGTTTCAGGGTATGCTTAATCTTCTAGACATCGTTTTGTTTGGATCGTTTAAATATACTATAATATGTCAATATGTCAATGTAGTTGCTAAAAATGATTTTAGAGAAAAATTAACAGAATTGAAGTTAGTTTTGAACAATTTGTACAGTTTTAACAACTAGAATACAAAATAAATTTCTCCAAAACGAATTAAGAAAAGTGTTTGAAATTTAATTGTTGAGCATACAGGCGTAATTTTTATACGCTCACATGAAATGGGGGGCGTATATTGTAGTCACCCATGTCCGTCCGTCCGTCCGTCTGTCCACAATTGCTCATAAACACTCTACATGGCACAATTCTTGACGGATTTTAACGAAACTTAGTATGTGTGTTCGCAATCACCCAAGGATAGACCCTATTGAAAATCAGCGAAATCGAAAAATATTAAGTATGAATTATTGCCCTTGTTCTTGAAAACGCGTTCAATTTTTAGCTCGTAAACACTCCAGAAGGCACAATTCTTGACAGACTCTACAAGTCACAATATTTTTGTTCATAATCACAATTTACAATAGATGTCATTATTTTCCTGGGAAACTATTTTGGTTAACAAATAAGAAAATTTAATTTAATCATTTAACATGTCCCTAACCAGCCACCATACATGTACAGCATCATAAGATACTATAAATAGACCAAGTGGAAAATCCAAGACAGATATCCAATCATAGCTTAGTCATGTGACATCCCAAGATGCAGCAGTTTATCTGATTTCATTTTATAAATGTCATTCAAGAGAAAAGGTTTGCTTAATCATTTCATTTTCACCAATTGTGCTGATACAAAAATGAAATTAAACATGGGTCATAGGGGAAAGATTTTGTTTCTTGGAAGATTAAATTGAGTTGCTGGATAAGTAGGCTACTATAGGAAAAATATTTAGTATGAATTATTGCCCTTGTTCTTGCAAACTTGATGAAATTGATCACAATCAAAACTAAACCTTTTGAAATATAAAATACAAGTTATTGCCGTTATTCTTACAAATGTGTTTGATTTTTAACTTGTGATGGCACAGTTTGTGATGGATTTGGGTATAAGTTGAATATTTCCGGGTGTCTATGTTTGCTATTTTCTAACAAATATTCAATTTCAAACAAAGCTATCAGTGGGCGTATATTACCTTGCCTGGCAAGCTATCTTTTCATATATTTACGTGCTATTTTTACTTTTCCACAAGAGTTGCATATTTTGATTTTTCTCTTTTATGATTTTCTATCGATCATACAGATTATTATTTATGTTTTAGCTCTATGTGATGTTGGTCATTATTATGAAAGTATCTCTAGTAATTGTATTAAATGTAATATTGGTGAATATCAAGATCAATCAGGACAAACTCAGTGTAAATCATGTCCTATTGGTGAAACAACTAAAGATATAGGATCTACTAGTATAACAGATTGTAGTAGTAAGTAAAGATAGTAAACCATAGTAAATTTCTGAGATCTTGTATTACTCTACAGATGTCAAAATGTTCTGTTCCTGCATTGTGACAATAGAATATTTTAACTCATATTTCAGATAGACAGCCTGATGATTTGAGCCTATGTTGATATTAAAATATGTGGTTTGTCAATCAGATTGTCAAATGGTCTATGCACTGGAGAATTTTCTTGCTCTTGACTTTTCTTGATTTGTTTGTAAGACCTGAACCCAAATTATTGAAATTTTTATCAATAAATCAAACTAGGATTTATTGTCCAATGCAGAGCAATTTTTACAAAAAAAAAAATTGGTAATAAAATCTTTCAATGTGATCCAAACATTTTCTCCTCCTTTATGAATTTCTGTTAAAAAGATAATTGTTATTTTCAGATTTATGTAAATTAGGAGAAGAACTATCTGTAACTGGAGAATGTGTGAAATGTCCTAAAGGATCTTACCGAGATGATTTAGATCAAGAGTATTGTCAAGCTTGTCCTTATGGATGGTCTACCTCAGATGTTGGTTCAACATCTATATCACAATGTACTGTAGGTGGGTACACTAGAAACTGAATTTAAATTGATATACATGAATATGGTTTGCTACAAGTGTTTTAAATTACCCCAAAATTACCATTTTCTTGCCCAAAAACATTAATTGAGAGAGCGGACTCCTATTTGTATGGAGACGTTACTGTAAATGTTTTTGTTGTGTGGATAGGATATTGAAGGGCCATCTTAATCAAATAAATGGTTTAATTCCAGCTCACTGTCAGCGTGGTGAATACCTAAACGAAGATAATACTTGTGAATTATGTGAAAAAGGAACATATCAACCTAATCGTGGACAAACTAGTTGTATAGCTTGCGGTAGAGGATTAACTACTAGTGATAAAGGTTCTACATCACATGATGATTGTAGACCAGGTCCAATAGATGAATGTAGACTAGATCTTGATGACTGTGATGACGATGCTGAATGTTTAGATGAAGAAGATGGCTTCAGCTGTGTTTGTAATTTTGGTTTCACTGGAAACCTAAATGGATCTGTTTGCATTGGTTGGTTTTTCTTTTTTTTTTTTGTCACTGTAGATAATGTTTTCATTTGATATAAACAAATTGCTGGTATGGTATATCTTGATAAAATCCAAGAGATAAACACAAGTAGTCCATATTACTTTCTATGTTCAAGTCGTGTTTGTCCCTTCTACATAGTTTCATTTATTCTACCTAAAATTTAAAGATACTATTCTTGTTTATGTTATGAATCATTCCCATAACCATCTAGCCATTCACTCTAATAACATGTAAATTATGAGCATAGCACAAGTAGACCTAAATCAACCCTGTTAAACCATCTTTAATACAGAAAACATATATCTTATGTTTTAGATAATTGTGATAATAGATGTGATATACATGGACAATGTCACTATTATAATAATGGTAATTCATTCTGTTCTTGTCAAGATGGTTACCAAGGTGACAGATGTGATCAAATAGAGGGTAAATTAACTCTTTATAAAGAATATTTTTTTGTGAAAAACTTCATTCATTTTTCATTCATTATTTATTGTTTATTCTGTAAGTCTTTTCCGAAATAAAAATTTTAAATCTTTATATTGATACATTATACTATGTTGTGATCTATTTTCAATTATTCTTAATTTTATTTACATGCTATGACCATGTTTTCTCCTTGTGACCAGTGCTTCTATTGAACCAGTATATCTAATACTAATTACTATAATAATGTTTTGTAGAGGGTGTAAGTGGAGCTATAATTGGTGGTGTAACTGGTACAGCAGTAGCTATTGCATTAATAACAGTTATAATAATTGTTCTCTTCTCTAGGTACGTCTTATTTATATACTGCCAACATTGGCTCATTTCATGAGCTGCAGATAACATTCCAACTTGCTGCCAATTAACAGAGTTATAACATTGCCCATTAGTGAAAATTATTGATTTCATTGTACTTTCATTTTCTTTTGTTTGGTCAAAGTTAGTTGATGTGTTTTATCATTTTTTTTTAGTAAAATAACAATATATATCCATATAGTCATTGTGATTCTATACTTAATTGTAGGAGAAAGACAAAATCAACAGAGTTTCAATCAAATGAAAGAATTTATCGCAATAAACAACCGTCTTTAGTAGCCTTTCAAAATGGTGCGTATGAAGTTCTTGATGCTGATAGTGTATCAGACTTCTTTATGGAGAGTTTAAATGCTAACAGATGGAGTCGAAGTGTATATTCCCGGGTGAATGAGGTATCAGAAGTAACACATATGTAAAACTGTAGATTGTTTAACATAGTTTTAGTGCATTAACAGTAAATAGGATCTAATATAAATCAGTAGTTAGTCTAATTTGTAGATAGTGTAACAAGAAAAGATATTGATATAACCATAACTGGCCATTTATAACATCTACCTATTTGACATAGTAAATACCATACTATTATATAACAACAACTAATGTTATAATAAGCCTCATTTCTATAAGTTCAATAGCAAATTTAAAATCGACTGTCAAAATTTACTTTGGTTGTGAAAACTGAAATTTTAAATGCTTGAGATGGGGCCTACTTTCTAACAAATGGTATAGATTACGTCAAATACAGTACAAATGAATTCTAATGTAGACTTATTACACTTAGCTAATATTGTATATTTAACATTTTTTGAGATATTGTCAAACTATATTATTTTGGAACATTTGAGTTACCCCACTACCAGATACTTCAATTAGAGCCAAAAGTACAGAACTGTCTAAAAGACTTTGTACTTTTAACTTGAATATACACACAAATAATTCAGCAAACTAGATATGCCTGTTCTACACCACACTAAGAGTCATTAGGATCTAGTGTTTTTCATGATAAGTTTCGGGGTGCATACCATCAAATAGGTTAATATTTACAGTCTAGCATGGAAACATAAAAAAGACTTGCATGTTATTGTTTGATTACTGTGTTTGCTTCATACTGTTTAGCCCTACCATGTATTTTATAAAGAATTATGAAACAGCCTCTATTTCATGTAAGAATATGACTTTGATGAATACATCCACTGGTGATGTGGCACTTCTTCTTAAAGATGGGTTCCCTTAATTTCATTTATGAAAATGAAAATGCTAATACTTACATGAATAGAAAGTAGAGGTGTTCTAATGACAAAAAGTGTTTATCCAGACTGTACATACGTGTACTTTTATGATTGGTTAAAACTCTTAATTATGTCAATAAGAACATGATGCTAGGATTAAGAATACACGTTACTTCATTAGAAACACCAATTAATCAAATAGTTGACACTAAAAAATAAGGAAACCTATCTTTAATATCTACCTCATATGATTGTGATACTGAATAATTGCTGATATTTTTAATGCCTTATCAGGGATTAATACCTACTAGCATGGTAACACTTAGCTTTCTTGCCACTAATTTATGCATTTCATTCATCACCTTTTGTCTTCATATATTCCAATGATATTTTCGAATTATTAATATACCTTTATTTTGATACTTTTTATATTTCTCTTGTTGATTTTGATTGTTAATAAAAAAAATTATTGCAAATTATTTGTTTGTTTTTTTTTTGTTTTTGGAATCTTTCGTTCATTGGCACTTTTATGATATGACACTCAGACTCAGCATGGCATGTGTATATATATTTTTCAACATAGGAAATTATATATAATACACACAGGCATAGGCTACAATGTAGAAATGGAGTAATGATATTTTTTTTAATATGGTAACTACAAGACTGTCTTACATTTATATAATTTTGGAATATTATAGAAAATACATCTGAATTAATATAAATTTGAAACCAATAGTCACAAATAGATCTTCAACTTTAATTTGACTGTAACTAGTTTTTGTTTAATCTTTTTCACTATTTTTATTCAGAATATGGACAATTTTAGTTGGTCAGATGAAATAGAACTAGAAACAACATTTACTACTAATATGGATGCAGATCATTTTGAACCAATAGAAGATTATTCTACATCTGATGAATCATCCATTACCAGACCACACAGTTATAGTTCATTCTTCTAACATATTATTACATCTGGTGTATTGTAAGGGTGATACCTTCTAGCTTTGTCACTTACAGTACTCAAAGACTCTATCAGTTACTCTGAGGCTCTATCAGTTATTCTGAGACTGTATCAGTTACTCTGAGGCTCTATCAGTTACTCTGGGTGGTTACAGTCTCTGCCTGTGTCAGATATGAATGTTAAGGTGAAGGTTAACATTTTTGTCAGTATTCCAGTTAATTCAGCAGTTTGTGGTTGTTAGTACATAGGATAGAAGCTATAAGACAGTATCCACTCATGTGACGACGTTCTCAAATCGGTTTTGATGGTGTTAAGACTATTATGGACCATTGTATGGCAATATAATTGTAAAATGTATATGAACATATGATAATTTTTACTGTTTGTTTTTGTCAATTTATAAACCTTTCCAAGAGCAAAGAATCAAAATCGTTAAATATATTGAGATATTTTATAATGTTTGTTAGTAAAATAGTTTGTCTCATGAAAATTAAAGTATTGTCTCGTTTAACATAAAAATGAAATGTTAATAATGATTTGATGTGCTAGAAAATATCCAAATTTTATTGTAAATGATGTTGAAATGTTATCAGTGTTGCACATATATTATTCTAGGCTGTACCCATCATACCAATATAGATATCATCTTCACATCACTAGGTGTTCAATTACAAAAAGATTACTGAAAGATAAAACTGTGCTGTAAACATCACATTACATGTTCAATTTAGCAATATGGCATATTGATCATCTTATCAAATATATAGCTACATATATATAGCTATATTTAAAATGTATTTTATCAAAACAGTATTAGGTATATTATATAGGGTAAATTAATTATTTTAATGTCACAAACCTTGTGAATATATAGTAAATACATGTATTTGATTGCATTTATTTTTTGTGTTTATTGTGTTTTTCCTAAACAATGTGCTATATGACACTTAGATACATTGTACATAACAATTTTATGCAAAACATTTGTGTGTATTCAATGGTCAATTTAAGAAGCTGAAATTGTCCAAAGCTTACATTTACAATATTGAAATCTTATTTCTAAACTGTAAAAATAAGTTATGTAAATAGATCATTCACCTATATAATGCTCAATATTAAGATATAGATAATATTACATGGTATAAACATTCCAATACCAGTGTTAAAATAAGCATATGAATCATACTATCTGTAATGATGTTCCTTAAAGGATATGTACCAGGACAATATAATCTGCTGAGAGTCAAATCCTCTTTGACCTATCAGATTGGAAAATATTAGATTAGAATTTGGAATCTGTTCTTAGAGGAATATAGATTACAATATGATGAACAGTAATAGAATTATATTAAGTATAAGTGTAATTGAGTTTTTATATCTTTTTTCTGTAAATAGAATTGTTAATATTTTGATAGTTTTATTGATTGTTATGCATTTTATTGGTGCCATACAGCGCAATCACACTGTCATGGATAGAACAGATAGTTTCTTCAGAAAGTTTCGCCATATTGGCAGGCCTATTCAATTTGCAAATTTAATTTGTGACCTGTTGGGATGTGACCATTTATTTATTTGCATTAGGCTGTGAATAATAAGTGTTAACAATAAGTAGCAGAATTGGCATTTCTGTTCCAATAAAATTTCTTCTATTACACAGATTTGATTGTAGACTTGATTGTTCGAGGGGCAAGTAATATATCCGAAGGGGCAATGGTGTGTGGTGTCAAGTTGTGGCAATAGAATTTTATGAGGGGTCATTGCTACCTTGACCCCATTAGCTACGAACTTGTTGCACATGTATTGCAGACGGACCTTGCCCAATAATGTGAATTCGATTGATGGCAGTGTGAATTTCGCTGGAGAAAACATATCTTAGTATGTTATATATTTTGTTTGATAAAACAATTGAACTATACAGTATTTGTATGATTTATAAAAATATTATAAATTTAATTGATGTATTTCATCATCAAAACGTTACTTTCACTACCTTGTAGTACCCTCTCACCTCGTACCTATATGGGCTTGCTCTGATCGTTCGTCAATCAGAACGATGTCAGCATTTAGACTTCCCCCCAATCCCAAAAGAGTCGAGTGTTTCGCATTTGAAACTACGAATGGTTCTTACGTGGAATAACACAACAAAACAATTGCATTGGAATTTGAGTTGAAAATATTTTTTCTTGTAATCTCTCCAGAAGTAATAATCTATGAACAATCTTCAGTAAAACATAATATTCTGTTTGAATTGAAATAGTTTTGTTGAAATCCATAGTCTCTACTTGTGACCTAGGCCAGTGCTTCTCTAGGTGCCATGGTCACTCGCGTCTGTCCGTTTTTTTTCTATCCGTCAGTTGAATATGTAAAGTAATCAAATGAAACCTATTGGATTGCATCATTGTGGTCACACATAGGACTAGACGTACGTCGAAACAAAGTTGACGTACGTTAAATCCTGAAGATTTCAATGTCAAGGAATGGTTATATAAAACTTCACGATGACGATACCAAGAAATTAATGTCTGGTGCAACAGAACAGTACCCTATATGATAAGACTAATAAGTTATATAAAGATGTTATCGAGAACATGTGGGAATCGATAAACAAAGTCATGGACAAAACAGGCGTTACAGGTACAGCTACGTTGAAAAAACACTTTGAAGAAAATTTAGAAATTTTTCATTAAATCACATTTTAGCCAAGATCAAGTTTTTAAGAGCTTCGTACTTGAAACCATGATGGCTACTCTGGCAGCTAAAATGAAATAAATGTAATCGATCAAGGACGAATGGGTGAAGAGTTGGCATCGTCGAATATCCACAACCCGCTCATATTAGGCCTACTAAAGTGTTCAATTTCAATTTATAAAGTTTTTATAGTTTTTTTGGGTTTTTTTGGACGTCGCTCGTAATTTTCTTACCAATAAAGTCATTTTATAGAATACCACATTTATGTAGGTTCAATTCTCCAAAAATCGTTATTTCACTTGCTTCATTTTGTACAGATATTTCTAGCTAGTTGGCCTATAACACGAGAAGGTCTGGTTGTATTCCCTGAAAGTGAATTCCTTGAGAATATGAAAATATCTTGAACATAAACTAGATAATCTTAACCTCAATGCATTTAGCTGATTCTCTGGAAATTATGATGTCTCAAACTGTTTATCATTTCCTAGAAACTATAGGGGGTCGCGATGACTTAGTGTTAGACATTTGCTCTTCCATCTGTAGTTTCCCAGGGCCTACCTATTGATATATCAAAATATATGTCATTCGGGCTGGTCGGAGTGGTTTACAAGTGGTTCCATAGCCCCCCTCCCCACCCAAATAGGCAGAGATATAGTATTTTGCGCCTCTGGTGCTCGGAATCGTGCTTCGCCCGACATCTCAACTCTTCAAAAATTTCGGGAAAACTAGCTTGTCCCCAGTGTACGCTATGAGTCGTTCGGATTGGCATCAACTCCAAGCCCCGTTTGTTACAGCTTGTCCCTCGGCGGAATGGAACAAGAATTAATGTTAATCCTGCGGAATTTCGCTCAATGCACGTACATGACATTACCTGCTTCATAAGCCAAAGTAGTAGGCTTGAAACTTTAGAGAAGGCCTAAAACGCAAAACTCAATTTCATTTCATTCCCATGATAGGCCTATGATCATTAACCATATAAGCTATTTGGATGATACATTCAACCATGGACCATGTTACAGTCAGAGTTCATGAGTGAGATTACAAAGATAGTTGGCTCTAGATGAACGGTTTCAGATTGCTGATTTTTGAGGTTTTGCCTAGAATTATAAAGATCATATATGAAAATCCCATTAAAGACTTTGTTATCATTTCTGACAGCTGGTAGTGGACGTATATGTTACGTTGCCTGCCTTGCGATAAGCATTGTTGAAGGTCGAACGAATTATAATTGTTTGTCAGAATTCTCGAAGTGGAACGAAAAATTCCAATTTTAGAATTCTCTTTAAATTGTAAATTCTCAGATGTCGAGAAAAATGAATTCCTTGGAATTAGGAATGGCATAATATCAATAAATATAGCAATACAAACCAAAACCTATAGGCTACATTCGAATTCATAGATATCCCATAGTCCGTAGAGGTATAACAGTCTGCAGGTATATCTGTCTTGGTACGGTGTTATAAACGTAACGAAATGTCTTCAGTTGGTGAAGAAAAGATGAAATATGAAACTATAATAAAAGGAATGACCAATGGATTTGATCTCCGAATATATTTCAGTAAGTGGGAATACTTTCTCTTTTTGGGGGGGTAGGCTACCGTAGGCTTTATTATTTATTATCCTTGGCATGTTATCTGAAAAAAGATCGTCTTATATTAATAAGTCGCTTTTCCCATAATTTAGGAGTTAGATCAGTGCGCGATACATGGTCCAGGATAAAATAAAAGCCTTGATCTATATCTTTATGAAACCGTTAATGTTTTTGTTAATTTGAACATTAAAATTGAAATTCTAGTTCTATTCGAACAATTTATGGTCGAGTGACAGGAAGGTCGTTCGTTTTGGGACCCGTCTCCACTCACAGAAGCATCTTTACGAAGGAGCACACGTAGCGAATTTTAACGTGCGCTTATTCGCACTGGATGATACATCCGACCATGGTACAGTCGGAGTGAGTGAGATTACAAAGATAGTTGGCGCTAGATGGCGCATTGACAAATGCTTCGCGCAGACTCGAACCGGTTTATTGACTGATCCACTCCAATGCAACGTGTTGGCAGACTATTTTCATTGATTAACGGTTCAGGTGGCAGACGACTAGAAGTTTTTTGTCGTCACCTTAAATCACAACAAATAGGTTTAAGAATGGCTTCTGTATACTCAGTTGAACAACGGGGACAATCTAACAGTTTGAATTACAGACTATTCTTTAGTAAGATCTTTTATTTTACTTTCCTGTCGGTTTAGACGGTTAGTGTTACGCTAGTGGTCGCTGATCAGTCTTTTCTCACCTTCTTCATAATATTTTGCGATTCATGTTTTATCATTTTTCCACAAGTAATAGAGTAGTAGATTAAATATGATTCTAAAGAAACTTGGATAGATAGGATAAGGTTTAGCCTATAACTCAACCAAGTTATTTTATTTCTACTGTATACTGATTAAAAATTATCACTTTCTACTGTATACTGATAGTGATAATTCAAAGATAAGAGGCTATCTTTGCTAGTTGAACTTGAGCTAGTGTCACTGTGGTCTGCATCTAGGCCCTACCTATGGAAGTGAATGGGTGGGTCACTGTAAAGACTTGTTTAAGAAGAGGTGACAAGCATCTCGAGGATCATGACCCGGCCCCATTTTAAAGTACGGTACCGGTACTGAACGTCATTAGCCTAAAGCCTGCTGCAAACGGGAGGAACTAGCTTATCTCCCGGTAAAGAGGTTGGGAGCTGAGCTGTTACCCCAGTGGGCGCTGAATTTTTAGTGAGACTTCTGCAGCTAGAGGTTGTGAGGAAAATATCTAATTTGATATTTTCTGCTTCAAGAGGCCAGAAATTCGCCTTGTGCAGACATCTAAGCTGCCAGATGAGCTAGAAAAAGAAGCATACCAATAGAAACGTGTTGACAGATCACATAATATCAACATGGTAACCGTGAATGATGCAATTTTAGAAGATCTACTTGCTGAAAATGGCAATTCTACCCACAGACCCTTCAATATTAAGAAAATATAGGCAATATGGAGAAAATAGTGACAAAAAGCACTCTTGTCTTGATTTTGAAAATAGTCAACTTCCATCAGCAAAACACCTTTACACTTATGCAGTTTTTTTGTGTTGGACTGCAGTGTAATGGCGTTTTGCTCATGGACATTGACTATTTACCAGAACAAGACAAAAGTGGTCTTTGTCAAGTACAAATTGATTGATGTCCAATAAAAATTACACTGCAGTCATAAGTTCAAAAACACTAAAAAAGTAAAGTAGAGGCCTTTCACGAACAGATAAACAGCTTTATTTACATTTGTGTCTGTTGTGCCATTGGAAGCCTTCTCATTTTTATACGCCCACATGAAATGGGGGCGTATATTGCCGTCACCTCATTCTGTCGGTCCCTCCGTCTGTCCGTCCGTCCACAATTGCTCGTAAACACTCTACAAGGCACAATTCTTGACTGGTTTCAAGGAAACTTGGTATGGTTGTTTGTAATCACCTAAGGATGAACCCTATCGAAAATCAGAAAAATTGAAAAATACTTAGTATGAGTTATTGCCCTTGTTCTTGAAAATGCGTTCAAATTTTAGCTTGTGAACATCCTAGAAGGCACTATTCTTGACGGATTTTAAAGAAATGTGGCTTGAGTGTTGGTAATCACCCAAGGATGAACCCTATTGAAAATCAGAAGAATCTAAAAATATTGAGTATGAGTTATTGCCCTTATTCTTGAAAACGTGTTCAGTTTTTAGCTTGTAAACTTTCTAGAATGTACAATTCTTAACAGATTTTAAAGAAATTTGGCTTGAGTGTTTGTTAACACCCAAGGATAAAGCCTATTGAAAATCAGAAAAATCAAAAAATATTTAGTATGAGTTGTTGCCCTTGATCTTGAAAAATCGTTCAATTTGTAGCTCATAAAAACTCTAGAAGGCATGATTCTTGCCGAATTTTGACAAAACATTGTTTTATTATTCATTATTGAGCTGAAGATTGAATATTTGTCTTCTAGAGTTTTCACGAGCTAAGGAATTGAACACGTTTTCAAGAACAAGGGAAATAACTCATACTCAATATTATTCAGTATCGCTCTAAAGAGTTCAAAAGAAGTGTATGACTGAAGGTTGAATATTTCATACTGGTGATTGTTACTGTACTGCTAAATATTTTTATTCAAAATCAAAGCTGCTAGTGGGCGTATATTACCTTGCCTGGCAAGCTGTCTTGATCACTTACGTGACACGGATGCAGTTGGAACATTCAGATCGGTTGTTTTAGTTGACATAGAGGAATAGCTCAGGCGAGAGTTTTCATCTGCAGTGAAAAAAGTAGTGATAATGTTGGTCAGCTAACAGCCTCTCGAGTAGGCAGCTCGTCTAGATCTTCTTGTCTACTGCAGGCTTAAACCAGAGTGTTGTGACATTCTATAAGCCAACCTATTAATATTAAATTATTTGTTGTTTTTTATTTGCATCAAGTGTAAGCTTTGGATCTAAGACTAAGTGAGTGAGCAAATGTCAAATGAATATATTTGGTTGAAAAAAAATATTGACGAAAGAACCACATCTGTCTAGATCTATGTGGGCAAATTATATAGTAAATACTTACTGTTTGAACTCATTAATGATTCAGGTATTTTATTAAGATAGTTATTGTTTTACAAACTGCAAGCTGTCTGTTTAAGTAAGTAAAGTTCTAACTTCTAACTCCAGATAGGAGAATAAAACTAAATTATTATTAATATTATCAAGGTCGTGTAATAGGCCACACCATTCAAAATATAAATCTTGAGTGGCTATGATAAAACAAAAGGCTACAGGATTATCACATCTACATGTGACTCTAAAATAGTAATCTGGCTGTATAAGACACTTTCAGGACCTGAGTGTCATGACATACTATCCTGTAATGTTTGCTACAGGATGTATAAAAGTTATATTTTTATAAAAATAATCCCATCCATCAGAAGATGTTAAGGATATATGCTTGAGTTAAGGCAATTAGACAACGATCAATAGTTGATTAGTGATCAATCTACCAATAAGCTTCTATATTACAAAGTATGATATTATTTGACAAAGTAATAATATAAGCTTATGCTTTTATTCTTGTATTCCTGGCTCATATAAAGACAAAGTGCAATATTGATTATAATAGCTGAAAACATTGTTACAATGATTACTTTCTAGTATCATGCTAATGGAAAAATCTAAGGTTATTATGATGGTCATGGTCAGAAAATTTGAATGGTCTATCTTTTTTTTCTTTTTTTAAAATGATTATTACAGACCAAATTTCATTATTTACTTTATTTTAGTACAATATGGTGGGAACAATTATATATTAAACTGAATTTTGTTTTCTGAATGAGGTAATACAGGTCAAAGTCTGTTTGTTTTCTAAAATAAATATAGTAAAAATGTACTGAGATAACGTTAGTGAATTATATTGGTGACATTTATGTTATATGTGATATAATGTTAGGCATAAATACTTTTTATACACTTACAAATATCTATTTAAACCATAATAATTTGACACTATTTTTGGTCTAAATTAGCCGGCTTATTTAATAGGTTAATACTACTGTACTACATCATATATATAAATATGGCAGATTATTACCTTACATCATACAGATAAAATAATAGAACTAAAGCCACACGTGGCACAGAGTGGGACTTTGCAAATGTAGCAAAATGCAAAAGACTCTGAAAAAATCATCCTTCTACGATAATTACATCACGCGCAAGAGCAGTCTAAAGTGGAGAAGAATTCTTTGGAAGATTGTTATAACGGAAGTAGACAGACCTCACAAATGAAAGTATCAGAAGATAGCCAAGGTCAATGACATTTGACATTGAAAGGGAGACGGTCAACAAAGGTCAAGGTTACGAGATACAAGTCATCAAAATTTTTGAATATATACGGCTATAAAACCGGAAGTTGAGATAGGACAGCAAATATAAAAGTATAAATAGATAGTCAATGTGAATGACCTGTAATCCTACAAAAATCAGGGTCAAAAAAGGTCAAGGTCAAAAATTGAAAATTTTGAATTTTCAAAAGCTGTTCCTTTTTTTGAACTATAAAGCTGAAACAATCGAACTTCTAAGACAACGTGGCTCAACGGATGAAGTAATTGTATGCAAAGTTCCATTTTGAACAAATGTATACGTTGCGAGTTATGTCCCTTGCCAAAATTGTCAATAATGAGTAATTTAACCTGGATGTGCTAGGCCCACCTCAATTTCGTTTGCATAGGTTAATTGATATTCTGAATGTTATGTTGTGTTCCAAATTTAAAGCTTCTACATCATACAGGTCAAAAGATACAAGTCAACAAGAGTCAATAAATATAAATCAAAATAGAAAATTGAAAATATGGAAATTTCAAAACCTGTTCCTTTTTTGGAACTATAAACCTGAAACAATTGACCTATGAACACAAACTGGCCAAAATAATGAGGTAATTGTGTGCAAAGTTCCTTTTTGAACAAATGTATCCTATGCGAGTTATGCCCCTTTCCCAAAATGTAAACAATTAGTAATTCAACTTGGATGTGCCACGCCCACCTCAACTTTTTTGTCATAGGTTAATTTATATTCAAATTGTCTTGTTGTGTTCCAAGTTTCAATGTTCTACATAAAACAGGTCATAAGATATATACACACCAAGCTCAAAGAAACAGAAATATTGTAAAAAAAAAAACTCAAATTTGAAAAATTCACGAATTTCAATTTTGCTTTAAAAAACGATTGTTATAAATCACTTGAAAGAGCATGAAAAGCACATTAAGAATCCGAAAAAATTAACCCTCTAGGTTAATTAGGTCACGTACTAGAGCAGTCCAAAGTTGCGAATTTGACTGTTTTCGGACAGCTATATAACCGGAAGTACATGTCGAAGGTCACATGTCAAAGTATTAACTGATTGCTAAGGTCAATGACCTTTGACCTACTAAAGGTCAAGGTCACGAGATACAAACCTTCGAATATTGAAAAAAATTCGACCGGAAGTTACAAAAAAGCAAAAGTCAAATTCAAAAATTCATTCGCAACATTTTTGTCGCCATCGACTAAAGTATACACCAACATAAAAATTTGACTAATCCCATTCTCCCCCGAAGCCCCATTTTGAGTTTTATGAAAAAGTATCAAATCAAGATGGCGACCAAAGTATTTTTCGGACTAAATTTTATTTTAAAATCGGCCATAGAATTACGATTAATAACGATATACATAATTTCGTTGAAATATTTCAATCACACCGGAAGTGAAAATCAATTTTCCACTTTAACCGGAAGTAACGCAAAAATTTTGAATACGTCAAATGGTTTACATTAGTGACATGCATCTTTTATCAAAATTTCAGATAAATCCGAAAAAAACTGAAAAATGGTCGAAAAATTTCGAAAATCGGCCAAAAAATGTATGCTACAAATTTTTGAAATTTGAAATTTTTTAACTCATATCACATCGGAATTTACTCACAGATTCCAAAAATTCCGAGCAAAATCGGCCCAAAAATGTGGCTTCCAGGGTCAAAAAACCCGTTTTTTCTCAGGTTGCAATGTGCAATTTGCATTTTTGCAAAAATGTTCCAATTTATATTTAAAAAGTAGGTCGCCATGATGCGACGTCAGAACATATTTCAGAAATGTTGCAGCTAACATAGTTTAGGCAAAAATCGAAAAAAAAAAAATAAAAGAATAGACATTTCGAAAAAAAACTGGGACTTTGCACCAGCAAAGTCCCACAATAACTTGCAACTTATGAATTTGGGGCATAAAACTTAGAAAGGTCAATGTTTTTGAAATCTTACCTAGTTAAAGAGTTATGTTGTGAAGTCATCACTAGATCTTTTTTGTAATGATAAAACTCATCAGATATACCTGTAGTCTTTGTACATATATTGTACAAGTGTTGGAACTTTTTAAATAAAATATGCCCTCACTTCATTTCTCCCATTTCAGAGGATCAGAAGGGGAAAATTGTTTCACCATGGCATGACATTCCTCTAAGAGTGCCTGGAACAGATAATGTTTTTAATATGATTGTTGAAATTCCACGATGGACCAATGCCAAAATGGAGGTAGGAAATTACAAAGATTATTATAAGAATAAGAAAGTAGTGGCATTCACTAATCTTCAATCTGTCTAGATTTTTTAGCTATTTTAGTTTAACAATCATAGTCACATAACGAAACTGACTTCAAATTTTGAAGTTCAAAGACAATTGATTTTTATACGCCCACATTATATTGCTGTAGCCACTGTCCGTCGTGTGACCTTCCACAATCGGCTTGTGAACACAATAGAGGTTTTTATCTGATTTTAATAAAATTTGGTGTGACCATTTATATTCATGAGATCTTGGTCAAGTTCGAATTTGATGATCTTACGATGAATGGTTTTTGAGTTATTGCCCTTGACTTAGGAAAAAACATCAAAATTTGTTTGTGAATACAATAAAGACTACAGGTTTTATCTGATTTAAATGAAATTTGGTGTGATCATTTATGTTGATAGGATCTTTGAAAAGTTCAAACTTTTTGATCAACGGAATTTGAGTTATTGCCTTTGACTTAGTGAAAATGCATCAGAATTTGTTAGCTCGTGATAAAGGTGACAGTTTATGTCAGAATTTTATTAAATTTCGTGTATTTGTTTAAATGAACAATATCTTGCACAAATTAGATTTTTGGTATGATTTGATACAGATAGGTGACTGCCCTTGATATACCGGTACCGGTATTGAAAAATGTATCAGGGAAGTAGGCATATCTTGCTAGGCAACCACTTGTTGACTCTCATCGTAAAAAAAAGACCCTAGTTACTACATGCAGTGTACTTTTTTTTATATATATCTTTGAATATATTTTTTCTATTCATGACTATTTTTTTAAACCAGATCTGCAAAGAAGAAAAGTTAAATCCTATAAAACAAGATATTAAGAAAGGAAACTTAAGATTTGTTAAAAATATATTCCCTCATCATGGATATATTTGGAATTATGGTGCACTTCCACAAGTAAGTCTCATTTCCTGTCAAGAATGATGATGCTTTTTTGCTGTAAACGTATTAATAGCATTCTTGACTGTTATTAATAGTGATTAGCGGTCGTTGAAAGTCCAGCGATAATACTAATCGATTCTCAGCGACGTCGGCAGACCCTATATATAGTCAGTCATGTTGTTTTTTGTTGATAATATGAATTTCGAATAATGAATTTAACTTAACTTATTATAAGATTAGGCGACTAAAACAATGAGATCCTGATAATTTGTCACACCTTTGAAAAATTTTTCTTGAGGACTACCCTTAGATTCAACACAGAAACAAATGAGTCATGATTGTTACTATACATAGTATCATAGTCACAGATTGTGCTAAATAAGGTATTATACTGAAGTGGATTGCAGACGACATTTCGGGGAGTAGAGAAGAAGAGCATAGGTATGGCCTAATTGCAAAAATTTCTGCTTCATCATTTAACGATCGAAATACGACACTTCTATTTGTAACAAAATAATAACAACTTAAAAATGTCCATTTTCGCAAGGAAAAAACGCAAACCCGAGATTTAAAAATTATCGGTTATTAAAAATGCTTAATTGATAGCAAGACTTCCACATCATTAAAAAGTGCTAATACTTCACAAAATTTGAAACGGCTATTTGATTTCGGTCCATACAGCAAAAAACTGTTATGCAAATAAAAAAAAGTAATTTGATTTCTCAAATTTATCATAATTAACAAAACAACTATGAAATTAATTTATATAGCCTTAAAACAAATGCATGTTCATTAAATGAGGCGTGTTTCGATTATTAATCAATTACATTTATGCCTCTCCCATTATTTCAATTAATCGATTATTATTTTCATCGGATTGCCCATCACTAGTTATTAACCTTTGAATTCACAACACTATTGTATGAACTTACTATTTAATTCTCTATCTGGGAAATAAAGCAAGTCGTTCTATTATTGAATAGCAAATTATGCTATGATAAAATATGATGTATCATGTAATCTATTTAACTTTGTTTTATAGACTTTTGAAGATCCAACATGGATGACTGAATCTGATCATGGTAAAACTAAAGGTGATCAAGATCCATTAGATGTTTGTGAAATAGGAAGCAAGGTATAAATAGCTTTATTTATATTTTCAGATTGAATTACATTAGATAAGGTTATTTATACGCCTACATGAAATGGGGGGCGTATATTGCCGTCACCCATGTCCGTCTGTCGGTTCGTCCGTCCGTCAACAATTGCTCGTAAACACTCTACAAGACACAATTCTTGACGGATTTTGACAAAACTTGGTATGAGTGTTGGTGATCACCCAAGGATGAACCCTATTGAAAATCAGAATTATCGAAAAATATTTAGTATAAGGGCAATTCCATGGTAAATGATACTGATTTATGAAATTTAGAATAAATCAGAAAGTTTAGAAACTTATTTTATTTCAATAAGAATATATTATACTTAATTATTTTGGGAAATTTATTATGAAAAATATTATTTTGACGAATTTTTGGAGGAATATCTTGTGTATCAGTAATTTTATGAAATTATATCAATTTTGTCTATTCATCTTAATAGGCTTGTAAAACATTCAAATCACTATTGAAATTAGTTCTGTTTAGATACACATGTAAGATAAGGAACATTTTTCTTCTAAAGAATGAAAAATTGAAATTCCTTTGTTTAACTTTTTTAACAACATACCATTTTTAAGTCAGCGGTACAAAATAGTACGTCCATTACCATATGAGGCTATTTTTCACTGTCAAACATTTATTAACACATGTAAAAATATAGGGTTCTATAATCAAAGCTAACTAATTGCCCATAGTATGCTCATAATGCAGCTGTTTGAAAATGTTTAAAATTTCAAAGTTAAGGCCCTATTTCAAATTGTGTGTCCGTTACAAATTTATGTACGTCCATTACCTTGTACGTCTGTTACCTTGATTTAAGGCAATCTTATTGCATTTGTGTTGTTTTCAAAATCATTTATATAATACATGGGCATGTGTTGGTAAATATCATACCTGTAGGCCTTGCCAAGGGACAGATCACTGAGCTTAAGGCCTGCTCAAACTTGTCTTTTTGCTCCTAATTATTGGTTCCTTACATGAAATGGGGGGCGTATATTGCCGTCACCCATGTCCGTCGGTCCGTCCGTCCGTCATAAACACTCTAAAAGACACAATTCTTGACTGATTTTGTCAAAACTTGGTGTGAGTGTTTGTAATCACCCAAGGATGAACCCTGTTGAAAATCAGAAGAATCGAAAAATATTAAGTATGAGTTGTTGCCCTTGTTCTTGAAAACGCGTTCAATTTTTAGCTCGTAAACACTCTGGAAGGCACAATTTTTGACGGATTTTGAGAAAACTTGGCATGAGAGTTTGTTATCACCGCAGAATAAACCCTATTGAAAATCAGAAAAATCGAAAAATATTTAATATGAGCTAAAAATTGAACACGTTTTCAAGAACAAGGGTAATAACTCATACTCAATATTATTCAGTATCGCCCTAAAGAGTTCAAAAGAAGTGTATGACTGAAGGTTGAATATTTCATACTGGTGATTGTTACTGTACTGCTAAATATTTTTATTCAAAATCAAAGCTGCCAGTGGGCGTATATTACCTTGTCTGGCAAGCTGTCTTTATACAACAGAACAAAACAAAACAATTTCATGTAGAATATATGTGTCTTGTTGTAATTTAGGTACATGCTAGAGCATCAGTTATTCAAGTTAAAGTATTAGGTGTTATGTTATTAGTAGATGAAGGTTTGTAGTTTATTTTTATCTTTAGATATCCATTTGTTTAGATCAGATAAGTCTATTCCAGCTATGATGGAAGACCATCATCTAGATATTGGCTCTTGTCTCAAATACATAGGCTATTGTCTCATATCCAATAATAGTTATGATTTTATTATTGATAATAGGTGAAACAGATTGGAAGATAATAGCTATTGATGTCAATGATCCTAAAGCAGATATGGTCAATGGTAAGTGACATTTAAAACAATTTGTTTGCCAAAAAGCACATGACAAAAGGTATGTTAAGATTCTGTGTTCTATATTGATTAACATAAAAACATAGTCATTTTTATAGGCCCACATGGAAATGTGGATGTATATTGCCATCGCCCCAGTCAGTCCGTCCGTCAATCCAAATTTGTTGTATGCACGACAGAGGCTACAGTTTTTATCTGATCTTGATGAAACTTAGTTTGCATGTATATATTGATAAGATCTCGGTCAAATTCCGCTTCGTTGGGTCATTTGTCTTGTCACATGATAAACCAGTGTTATTTCCCCATAATGATAACAAGATCCACATTCATTCCTTATATTTACATTGGAAATTCCCGTCAATCGGCTAACAGCGACATGAACATCATTTCTCTCTTCAAACTTAGTCTTCCAATTTTTCAAATCAAGTGCAAAATGAGCACTTTATTTCGTCTAATAAAAAACGGAATCTGTTAAATATGGCTTGATTTAAAATAATTGTTAGAAACCCTTTCAAAATCGCTTTCCAACAAGGTAAAAAACTTGGCTCAAACCTTGTTTTCGATGTATTCATACGCCTTATTGTTATGTGACAAACTACAGTTATTGGAAAATAAACACTGGTTTGGCTAACTGGTTTATGAAGGGAGTGATAGTAGAAATGTAAATATCTAGTATTAACATATCTGTTAGTTTATCAAGTATCATAGATATTGTTTTATTATAGATATTGGTGATGTTAAAAAAGTTTTTCCTGGTCTGTTATCAGTAAGTGTTTCGTCTGTCAATCATTATCTCTGTCCTAGTCTATTAATTCATACTTTATCTTCAAAGATAAAAGAAAGAATGCCATTAAATGTTTTGATTAATATGGTCATTACAGAATTGAGTAAGATTTTCGACCTTGGAATATTAACATGGAAAGAATGTGTTCTTATCTCTTCAAACGGGTGGTTGCAAAGCTGAAATAATGTAGGTTTTCTGAGATCTTTCATATCATACTGCTGTTTCTTTTCAAGCTTTATTGGCCTAAAAGTCAGTGCAAGGTTTTAATTTTAAGAGTTGACTCCCTTCAATTATAATGATATATCGGAGCTGGACTAACTTGAATATTTCTTTAGGCCACACATGAATGGTTTAAATACTATAAAGTGCCTGATGGAAAGCCAGAAAATATATTTGGTTGGAATGGAGAGGCTAAAAATAAGGCCAAAGCTTTAGAAGAAATACAATGTGCACATGTTCAGTGGACAAAATTAATCCAAGAACCTAATTCATTTGGTTTCAAATGGTATGTATATTAACATAATGTTTTGGTATCTGCAGTAACTATGTAGTCGTACAGCTCTTTATGTCAAGGGAGGCTAATCCAGAATAATTTAAGATAACCTTATTAAGATCTGAGTAGAAATATTTCATGCAGAGATTGTATAAGTGGAGTAAGAATCTGTCATTAAATTTCCTTTTGTGTAAAGCATTTGATCTCTTTGCGCACAATTGGTTTGTTAAAGATCAATTATTTTTCAGTCAGTCAGAAAGTTTTTGTGCATTCATATGTTAATTGACAGTTAAACACAAGACATTGGTATATCTATTGGTATTTGTATCTATTGTTATTTGTACTTTAAGTGAGAACACCAATACCCCTGGTAGTAATATGATAGAAAATGAAGAGGCTAGAAAAATAGTAGATGAAGTAAGTATAGTCAATTTTAAGGCTTTTTTTTTCAGAATATTTTTGTTGATAATTTCATATAAGTTATTTTATAGGGGCATGGAAAAAGCGTCTACTCGTTCGGATGGGACAATAAACTGATGTACAGACTGTGCACGTTAAAGTACCCTCAACAGTTGGAAATTGAAAAAGATCAGGCAGATGCCACTGTCCGGGCAAAATATCCCTTATTGCACCCTGGATGGCGTTGCCCTTCTTCATTAGCCAACATTGTGCAGAAAAGTAGGACGTAAATCTCCACTCATTTCAATTGGGATTGAGTTTAGTTTCATATCATAGTAAAATGGTTAGGGTTAGTGCTTTCATGAGTAGGGTATGTGAATTATTAATCAAATTATGATTACTTCAGTGTCTTTCTTTAAAAACTAAATTTAGGATATATCTATTTATATATTGTCTGAAATCAGCTCTTACAGCAACTTATTAGACTACTATATCTGTTGAATATATCTTACTGTACTCTGTCTATATTATTGAGAGAATTTGTTATATAACATTTTACACTCTTACAGATTCCACCAGCATCTGAAGGTCCACAAATTAGTTCTTCTGGTAAGTTTTATTTCATATGAATCCAAAGGATTTTATCTATGACAGAAAGAAAAGATCCAATTTAAATTTAGCTTTAAAATATGAATTTTCAGAGTTCCAATTTTATTCCCCTTGTTAATAAATCAGTAAATGTAATAATGCAATAAATATCTAAGGTTTTTTCTTTAAACATGTTTTTAAGTTTGACGACGAAGTAATTTCTTATTTACTATTCTAGTAATCGAGATAATCAATAACCTGATTGGACACATTTAACAATTTGTAGTTTTTATATTTCAGTTGATGTAGTACATTATGTGATTCCATCTGGTGAAGTGTGATAAAACCAGATATTCTTAGTTATCTTCATTTTATATTAATCATGAAATTCATCAATCTCATTTTAATACAATAATAGTAGAATCTTCAACCGTATTATTATACAATTAATACCTTGTGGGAAATATATTATTTATACAATTAATTAATTATTCTTCAAAAAGTAGAGCTGATTGCAATACATATCAAATTCTATACCCAGGTCATATTTCTTAAATTACAAAACACCAAAACATCTAAGTATGTCATTGTTTCTTACAATTTGACCTGACATATTCTACATATTTGAACCTTTTCAGTTGCATGCAACATTTTTCTTATTTGATTTGCAATAACCTCTACTTTTTGGTAAAGAGATCTAGTATCTAGTAACTTTTCATGTCTATCAAATTAACTATTCTTCAGTGTGTTATATTAAATTATGATAATTGTTTTAACTTTTGAATCCATCTCATTGTCTTTAATATTACCGCGTTACATGGTAGCTACAATAATAAACCCATTGTATTATTGATCTAGTTGTTATGTTAAAGAATTACATTTTTCTTCATTGTGCTTTGTTTAGTGTAACCTTCTGAATCACTGATTATTGGGTTGATTTTCTTTATGATTTTGACTGTTATTTCGGTTATGTTATCAAAATAAATAGTGTAAACTTTGTATGTAAATTAGAATATAGGCTAAATGACAAGATCTAGACATAATATCTAGAGAGCAAAGATAAACTGGTTTGTTTTCCTGCCTGCTACACGCAGGGCTGACATCGACAGTGTTTTGTCATTTGGATGGGACAATAAACGGTCACCCTGTGTGCTACAGACTGGGCACGTTCCCTTGATCCCTTGGAAATCGAAAAAGACCAGGCAAAAAATTGCACCCTCATTTCACTCAGCATGGTGTTGCTCGTCTTTATTAGCCCACATCGTGCAGAAACGTAAAACTACGTCCATTTCATTTACCCCATAAAGAGTGATTTGTAGCAAAACAAGATTATCTCCCTTTGACCATATGGTACAAGGTTTACTGGTACTCCATCCAGCTTTTTCTCTGCAATACTATGAACCGCAATATTGTAAAATTGTTGCAAGCAATAAATAAAATACCACAAGAATAAGATGCTTGGACCCCCTTTGTCAGATTTGCACATTAGTATGTTATACCTATATCAGATATTATCTATTCTACAGCATATTATACCTATATCAGATATTATCTATAAGTATATTATACCTATATCAGATATTATCTATTCTACAGTATATTATACCTATATTAGATATTATCTATTCTACAGTATATTATACCTATATCAGATATTATCTATTCTACAGTATATTATACCTATATCAGATATTATCTATTCTACAGTATATTATACCTATATTAGATATTATCTATTCTACAGTATATTATACCTATATCAGATATTATCTATTCTACAGTATATTATACCTATATCAGATATTATCTATTCTACAGGATATTATACCTATATTAGATATTATCTATTCTACAGTATATTATACCTATATCAGATATTATCTATTCTACAGTATATTATACCTATATTAGATAGTATATATTCTACAGTATATTATACCTATATTAGATATTATCTATTCTACAGTATATTATACCTATATCAGATATTATCTATTCTACAGTATATTATACCTATATTAGATATTATCTATTCTACAGTATATTATACCTATATTAGATATTATCTATTCTACAGTATATTATACCTATATCAGATATTATCTATTCTACAGTATATTATACCTATATCAGATATTATCTATTCTACAGTATATTATATCTATACAAGATATTATCTATTCTACAGTATATTATACCTATATTAGATATTATCTATTCTACAGTATATTATACCTATATTAGATATTATCTATTCTACAGTATATTATACCTATATCAGATATTATCTATTCTACAGTATATTATACCTATATTAGATATTATCTGTTCTACAGCATATTAAACCTATATTAGATATTATCTATTCTACAGTATATTATACCTATATCAGATATTATCTATTCTACAGGATATTATACCTATATCAGATATTATCTATTCTACAGTATATTATACCTATATCAGATATTATCTATTCTACAGTATATTATACCTATATTAGATATTATCTGTTCTACAGCATATTAAACCTATATTAGATATTATCTATTCTACAGGATATTATACCTATATCAGATATTATCTATTCTACAGTATATTATACCTATATTAGATATTATCTGTTCTACAGCATATTAAACCTATATTAGATATTATCTATTCTACAGTATATTATACCTATATCAGATATTATCTATTCTACAGGATATTATACCTATATCAGATATTATCTATTCTACAGTATATTATACCTATGTGACAAGAGAAGACCTCTTCACATATCCCATACCTTGATATTGTACTTGTTGATATACCATGGCTCATATTTCACTGATGGTTGTCACATGGTTGACAAGGTCAGACGACCACTGACTGCAGACTAGATAGGAAGCAAGCTTCAGTTACAGTTATTCAGCATTGCTGCCCTGTTAATTGTGTAACTTGTGAGATCTGTACTGTGAGAGTAATAAACTGTGTCAACTGTCATAAACTTCATCGTCTGCATTCAAACTCTGCCACATTTGGCGTCGACCGATTGGATTAACTTTTTGCGAAACTTGTGTTTTGTGTAGATGTTCTACAGAAGAAGAACTTTCTAATCTGTGACTGATCTTGGATTATCATTGGGATTTTATAGATGACATTCAGTGTTTCAATAAGATTGAAAGGTGATCAAGATTTGAAATTTGGAATAGATCCAGTTGACTCTGTTGTAATTCAATTTATTGAAATTGGAAGAAAGTGACTAGTTGACTCCAGAGCCTTCTAATTTTGTTGTTTCCTGAACTGAAAACTTTGGTATAGAGTGAATGTGCAGTGGTGTATTCAAAGAGATTAGCGGAGTTTTTCTTGTTTGAACTTTGACCTAGTGCACTGGTGGAGTGGAATTTTCCAGTGAAGTGATTAACTGGTCATTATTGAACTGTGTGTTATTACCTGGTGAATATCAACAGTGGTTTACTGGTGGATATTACAGGGCAGTATTAGCAGTATAGACCAGAAGAGTTTTCAAGAACATTCTTTCATCCTGGACTGTTTGGAACTTTGTTGCACATTTTATCTTTTCTCTTGACACTTCATAATTTAAAGAGACATTTACCACTAATTTTACTTTATTGATAATTTTCATGATTTTAGATTGTATTTGTCCATGTTAAAGTCATTTTTATCTGTAAATTAATTGTATTTGAATATTGTAAAGGTAAATCAATATGGCAGACAAGTCAGGGACAAAAAGTTCAGACAGAGATTACGAACTTGAAATAGAAAGTCTGAGACAAGAATTAGCTCAAACTAAATTAGAAGCTCAATCTACACCTAGGTTTCCATACAGACCTGGTCCCCGTTTTTCTGGTCCAAATTTTAACTCACCCTCATTTGCTAACAAACCTGTAGTTTATCTTGGTAAGAGTCGAGGTCCTAAAAAGTTTAGAGGTAGACCGAGGTACAGTTCTGAAGATCCAACTGTTCATGAATGGATTGAAGAAATTTCGGCAGTGATTGGTAGTTTAAATTTGTCTTCAGAAGAAGAAGCACAGTTTGTGTTCTCTCACTTGGAAGGTGAAGCCAAAGAAGAAATGAAACTTCGTCGAGCTCAAAAGCA
>NW_008709027.1:2456897-2458311 GCF_000327385.1 Lottia gigantea
TTACTGCCACTATCACTATTTTCTCGACTTTCAGCCATGGTTTTCTTCTTTTCTATAAGAAAATACCCAACTATTTTGTTCAATCCTTATTGTAAATTTCCTTTCCCGGCTAAGTTAAACTTAACATTTCATTGGTCTCTTCTGTCATGTGAAATGCACGTGCATACGTCATAAGGTCATAGGTTGAAGTTCACAATATTTTATCCTTACTTGGGTCAAATGTTAGTTACGTCTCTTTAGCTATAAGGGAAAAGCATGAACCTGTAGCTTCCTTTATACCCTAACCCACGGTGGGTTCGTTTTGCCGCATTGCCCAACTAGCCGCATCGTGCCCAACTGCACAAAAACGACTTGTAAAACGAAACTAAAGGTTTTTGATAAAATCCGGAATGACCATTTGTTTCACATGAAACGAAATATTTTAATCTGTTGCCCCGCATCGATTTTCTTTTTATTTATAATTTGGACCTGTTAGGGAAATCGAAAGTAGAGTTTCATGGTAAAATCTGGAATAAAATAAATACCAAGTACAAACGATCAGAACCGTGTAGGGACCAAAACTACCCATCCTACAGATAAAGTTCAAAAAGTTTATTCCATGACAAAGTTTTCGATTTACAGCTTCAATATCATACATTTTACAACATCTACAGCTTACATTATCATTTCTGAAACAATACAAAAAGTACATCTTTAATTCTCTGATAAAACTCCAATTTTGCTTACAAATTAAGAGGGATATCAATGAGGTATAATGTGGAATTTGACGATTGTATCATGATCAATGTGGGTGGCTTGCCCACCTAATGCCTATGCGATAAAATGAAGTCAAAATAACAACACATACGCCCACCTTACGACAATTCAAGGACGACATTGTAGTAAATTCTACGAAAATTATATACTTTACACCATTAAATACACAAATCGTAACAATTATAAGTTAAATTATTTATGAAAAAATTCTAAGGCTCAAAGCTGTGTTTCAATGTATTTCAGCAGAAGGAACGTTACCTTTTTTGTGCGAGAAGATAACTATTTTTTGTCCTATTTCATGAAGTTCAGCTTGTTGTGGGCGCTTTTCCTGATTCTCTGGACCAATAATTAGTAAAGTTATGATCGTCAAAAGTAGCGAATATATGGGGTCATGTCATATTTCTAGCAAATCAGACGTGTAGAAGACTGGGTCTATAAAAAACATCCATACATAGTAAGTATGTAGTAGTATAAAAACTGTGAATTAGGAAGAAAATCTGACCTAGTCGTCAAAATCATCAGGAAGGAAATTAACACCGAGTGTCTGTAATATTCCTTTGTTGTATAAGTGTTATTTAACTTAACTAATCGACACTTTAATGGTAATTGCATACTGCCAGTATGTCTATCATTATGAAAGGTAATCTAAAATAACAAG